>NW_004949103.1:8856372-8868553 GCF_000317375.1 Microtus ochrogaster
CACACACACACACACACACACATACAAACACACACACAGACAAACACATACACACACACATTCCAGTTCATGTTTGATATACAAAGAATCACCATATATTTATTCACTGTTCTGTTTCTTGAGTTGCTACTAAATTTTATGAAAAAAAATATGGCTGTACGTGAAACTAAAGCTTGAAACCATACTGAAGACTACTTGTCCTATGTAATGTGCCCACTTGCTTAACCCTGGGTGAAAGAATACTTGACTGGAAATCAGGGTTTACAACTTTGGTGTGGGACAATTGTCTCTATTCTGTCAATTATGTTTTAAATAAACCCTGATTGGCCAGTAGCCAGGCAGGAAGTATAGGCAGGACAACCAGACAGGAAGCAGAGGTGGGTCAATGAAACAGGCGAATTCTGGGAAGGGGGAAGCTTCCTCTACAGTACTGTCCCGACACAGTGTGAAGAAGTAAGATGTGACCTGCCCCCACTGAAAAAGGAACCAAGCTATGTGGCTAACATAGATAAGAATAATTGGTTAATATAAGTTATAAGAGTTAATTAGAAGCCTAAGCTAATGGGCCAATAAATTTATCATTAATATAGACCTCTGTGTGATTTCTTTGGGACCTAACAACTGTGGGAACTGGGCAGGACAGAAAACTCAGACAATACAACTTTACTTCTTCCAACATTGTATGACCTGCACATGAAGAATAGGAAATACAGTGGGTACCAACCAAGGACTTACTGAAGCATCTCCTTTCCAGTAGCAAAAGGGAGGGAAACCATGCCCCATCCTCCACCCTGAAGGAGTCAGAAAAGCATCACTAATGAATGGTATCAAGAGAAAGAACTCAGAAGAAGCTTCGTGTCTCCACTCCCATTAGTGGGCACTGGGCACTTGGATCCTCAACTTGGTGAACTTACAGTGGAGCCCTTTGCTACTTCCTCACACTAAGTCATTTTTGGTCCAGGAAATGGTTAGAGGGACCTGAGAGGCTAAAAGAAAACATCACCCTATGGATAATAAAGCAGGTGACATACCAGGGATGGCAAATGTTATGAATGGCTCCCTTAATCCGCGACAGTCGACATTTCCATTCCCATTTTGCTATACAAGGAACCTGAAGCATTAAGTAAATTGTTCAGGGAAATAGAGAGAGTGGACCATAAGGGTGACATTGACTAAAAGCCTTTAGACCCTGAAGCCTTAGCTGAATGGCCATCCTGTGCTGCCCACGCAGACTGAACATGGACTTCCAACTTGCTTCACACAGCACAGTGAGGGACTGCAACTCCCTCTTCTTGCTCCTGGTTCTTACATCTATAAAACCAAGAGCTTGGATTTAAAGATGAAGACTGAATATGTCCACATCAAAGGTCAAGGGATGAGGGTATAACTCAGAGATAGGTTTGTGCAAGAGTCTAGATCCAACTCTCAGAACACAAACAAAAAAAGTAATTGAATTCTCTGACATTTTTCATTTCACGCCAGTTCTTGCTCAGGGTTGGGAATTCCTGCACTAAACTCCAGGAAAGAAGATAATATTGTTTTCTAAAATAAAGCGTTATGCAAAAAATGTTAATAAACTTTAAACCTGTGCATTAGTAATTTAAAAAGAAATAAAAACAGACAATAAACAGCCAATGGAAATCTGCATAAAGTACTTTTGTCTGCCATCATTGTCTTATCAGATTTTGAGGTAGCTCAGCACATATGGGGATCATCCTAAAAATCTACTCCTAAATGATTTGAGTAACCAAAACGTGCTAGCTACTTTTCTGTTACCATGATACAATACCTTGAAGAAAGGACACATAAGGGAGAAAAGGGGCTTCTGTCTTTTACAGCTCCAGAGGGATGCAGTCCATCATGACATGGAAGGCATGGCGACAGAAGATGAGACCACCTGGCAAGAGGAACCAAGAGAGAAGTGGAAGTGGGAACAGGCTATAAAACCCAAGGCGGGCTCCCCAGTGGCAAGTCTATACCTTCTGTAGGCACAATAACTTCCCAAGTGCCACTCACTAGCAGGGGATCAAGTATCCAAACCAAACACATGAGCCTCTTGGGGATGGTTCACTTTCAAACTACAACATGCATAGCATATACCCCGAAGCCAGAAAGACTGTATTTCAGTGTCAGCTCCCCCTTGGATTTAATATCTTTAAGGCCCCTGATTCTCACCTGAGAATTTTAGAAATTATACCAACTTCATGATAGCCACAATAAAAATTATTTTGGCAACCTGACGAACACTATACAGACTATATAAGTCAATATTAATGAGGCAGTGTTCTTACATCGGTAAGGTCACAGATTCCAGTGAAGGCTAGGTGAAAGGGACCAAAGAATGCTATCTTGTACCTAACTTGGTTACTCAGAAAAACTTTTTGGAAGCCTAGACATCCTGATCAAACAAGGTTAAAACTAAGAGGGTTGAAGAGGCTGCTTCCACATACCGAGCTGAGAGGCTCTCCCTGGGGTTGAGCTGTCATCAGGACACGGGTAGACTTCCCAAACCACCAAGCTTCTCAGCATGTCCCTAAAATGCTAACACTCTCTGCACAATTAAGTGACACACATGTTTTCAATGTCATGCAACCTCGTGCTGTGACAAACAGTTCCCATGTGGCAAAGAGATTAATTTAATTTAGACTATTTGACTATTGATCAATCCCTCTTCCCTCTGCTGCTGTTAGAAGATTGGAGGTAGTCTTCCAATGAATGTCTTGGAGTCTTTTAGAAAATGTATTCCCAAGGGACCCTTAACCTTCCTTGAGAGAACTGTCAACTTTCTGTCCTGTCTCCATTGCTCCATCAAGTCTCCTTGCCCTTACTGCTTATTGTCTGTGAAGTCACTCCACGATGCTGAACTAGCAAATACTGAGTCTCTGCTCTTAAGCAAGAGAAAGGGTGTGTTCCCGCAGTTTCTGTCTTTCTGGCAAGCAGCCAAACATAACCTTTTTTATGTATGTTTATGTTTTAAGTCATCTAGTGTAAGTTGTGATTCATTAACACTGAGCTGTGACCCACAGCACTTTATGATATGCATGAATGAAGTTTCACTACCACAAATACTTACTGTGGGAGGGTTATTATAGCCTTTTGTTTTCTTATGTGTAGGAATTCCAGGCAGCCCTTTACAATGGATCTTGATGACAATTTTAAAGATATATTTTTTATTGTTTATTTTATGTGCACATGTAGATGACTATGGAGGTCAGACGGTGTTGGATCCCCTGGAACTGGAGTTACAGGCAGTCGTGAACTCCCAATGTGGGTGCTAGGAACTGAACCTGGTTCCTCTGCAAGAGAAGTACTCACTCTTAAATGTTGAGCTGTCTCTCTAGCTCCTGAGGACCTTTTAAACTTCAAAATCACTTCAAGTATGCAAAACAGAAACCCACCAATAAAAACGCATGGCTCTGGGTGTATGTGTGTGTGTGTGCGTGTGCGCATGTGTGTGTGTGTGTGTGTGTGCGTGTGTGTGTGTGTGTAAAATATCTGTTTATAGTGTAAGAGCTGAAACAAAAGAGCAGAGTTCTGGGAACAAGTGGCTTAACTACTTCGATGTTCTTTGCTTAGTCATAAATGGCTGCGAAAGGACCATAAACACTGATGATAAAGTACATCTCTGATGTAGATTGATGATAAACACTGAAGAGAAAGTTTGTGTCTCATGAAGCCCTACTGAGCTCTTGACAATATTGGTGTGAATGTCTATATTCCACCTTCAGCCAAACTTCTTAAGAGGAAAGTTTATGTTGTTGTTTTTTTAGTTTTCTTATCTTAAGAACATTTTTTCATCCGTTGCAGACTGAGACCATCCCTACAGCATCCAGAAACCGTTTTCCTGGACCTAGGAATAACAACCGTTCCCCAGACACATTTTAATGGAATCCAATAGAAAATATCACCCCTGCCAAATGTAGCTGGCAGCGTCCCTGCTGCCACCTGTAACTTCCATCTGACTGATGCTTCCTTCTCCTCCTGGGAGACTTTCCAAATCTATACTCAGATCTCCATCTCCGTTTACTCTATCCTCTGCAGATACTTGGGACATTTCTGTAGATCAAAGTTGTTGTAGATAGAATCTTTCTCATTTTCATCTATCTCTTATTGTTTTCTCTCCTTAATGAAATTCATTTTCACTCAGACGTGATGTAATCCCAGAACTTAGAAGACAGAGGGAAGAAGATCATAATCTCTAGGACACTGAGCTCTTAAAAAACAACATGAGACTGGAGGGATGTCTCAGTGGTAAGAGCGTGGCTCTTCTGGGGGACCCCAGTTAGGTCAGCAGCACCCAAATCAAGCTGAGCACAACTGTGACTCCAGCTCTAAGAGATGCAATACCTTCTTCTGGCAAAACATATGGTTAAAAAATATTTCAAAATTCCGTTTCTCCCTTTTAACATTTTTTCCAGTTTTCCTAACTCTGCCTTTTCCCCATTCTTTGGTGTTACACCCTTTTGAAGAGCAGTTTGCTCCTTCATCACTCGCTGAATTCTCCTTAAACCTTCACTAAAATTGTCTTCATGGTCACCAAACTGTGTCTTCGCTGACACTATTGTCGTCATGGTCACCAAACTTCCTGGACTTTTTTCCATCTGTGACTGTGTGGGCTCATGCCATCTGGCCCCGTGGGTGGTTTTCCTCCTGCTGAAATGCCCCTATAGACTTCCACAAATAACAAGCTTTCCTTAACTTCATTTGGTAGAAGCAACACACATCTGTACCCCCAGCTTGTACCCCCAGCATCGGGGACACAGAAGCAGGACTCTCTGACCAGCCAGGCTATCTGAAATGGTGAGTTCCAGGTTCAGTGAGAGACTCTGCCTCAGAACATAAGCTGAAGAGGCACCTGAGGAAGACAACATGACGCCAGCCTCCACTGACCCCACATGGAACACGCACACACAACATGCATGACCACATGCCCTAAATAAGTCAAGTCTTATAGTGAACAATTTGTAAGTAAGGATTTGAATCTATGTCTTCTAATTCCAAATGAGCTGTTAGCTGCTATATCAGTTCAGTTCAGTTTTGTTAAACATAAGCTATTTTGGCAGCCAACAGCTTAGAAGTCTTCAGTGTCTCTATAATATCTGCAGAAAACAACAAAATAAAACAACTTTTTCCAGGACAGAAATTTAGGGCCCTTCCTGATCTGGCACCAAATTTTCTTTCTAGATTTACATTTATTATTTTTAAATACTGTCTCTTATAAATGCTGTGCTTATGATGCTCCTTCTTCAGTGTCTCTCTGCTTCATGACTTCAACCTAGGACATTTACTCTTTCAATACAGAAGATTAGAACCATGATATCAGTAGTAAATAGAAGGACCCAACACATGAGATCTGTTTAAGAGCAGAGCATCAAGTATGTGTTCTGCACAGGAATAGATTCTTTGAAATGTACAACACGGTACATTTCCAGTTGGAGTTATGGTACTCTCAATACCCTAGTGACTTCATAGGATGTTAATTGTGCCTGTTGCAAGATTCTGCCATGGTTGGTAGTGATGGAGGAGCAGGTGTTAGTATCTATTGTTCCTGCAAAGCTATAAAGGAGTGAAAATGTACAAAGTAACCTCAGTGTATCTTGAGTTTTATGCAAAACTCATTAAAGATCAAGTTCTTCCCATGGGAAAAGTCATAGAAAACATTATATTATGATTACTTAAAAATAATATAATATATAATGGGTTGTATCTCTGTATATAATATATATATAAATAAAATAAACTTATGCCTCTTGGAATGATAATGCTCCCCCAAAGCCATAGATTATTTAACCCCCCATCCAGTTCCAGGCATGGGAAATCTTTCTTTGGGTTGTTGGTCAGAGAAGTCCAAGAGATTTCTCAAACAGTATAGTCACCGCTTGTGGCTTCCTACATAACTTGAAGGTAAGACTGCTTGGCTGAAGATACCACACACTTTATACACAGGATTCGGAGGAATCAAACTGGAGCTAACTTAGAAGCACCCTCCTAATGACTAGCTCTCATAGCACTGGAAAGTGCTATACAATTTGACACGGATAAAAGTGGTCAATAGTTGTACCAGCCTTTAAAAAATCTATGAACCACAATGACCAGGATGGTAAGCTACTCCTAAGAGTACAATAATTTCACTTACATCTTGGAAAAAACAACACCTATCTAACTTCACTTAAGACTCAATCAATAGGAGGAAACTTGTGCCTGGTTCTGTAAACCTAGCCAGCTACTCGTGACTTGTGAAATCATGGACCCTAAAGGAGATACTACTCCACTTTTCTAAACCAGCATGGGGTTCTAGATGGGTTCTAAAGACATCTTTATGTCTACAGATAAGTGTAGCTCTCACCCCTCTTCAAAGAAGCCTCTTGTGCAGTAGATAATGAACATTACAGAAACCCAAAACTGTCAAGATGCAAAGAGCAACTGACCATGGGATGTCCAACCCCAACTGATGACATGTATACTGTTATCCTTGCATGTAAGTCTCAGGGAACATCAAGGAAGAGAGTTGTAAGAGCAGAAAGACTGTTATACCCAAGAGTGTCAGGATGTCTGCTATGAGACAGTGTCTTCTATACATATCGCAGGGAAGCTGCACCCATGAAATCTGGGTAATGTGGGAAGCTGAATAAAGTCTGCCCAATGTCAACACCAGCTGACATGCCAGTGTGGATAGGAGAAATTTCAAAAGCTCCACCCATAGATGAAAAGCTGTTGATTCTAATACCTGATGAAAACAAGAGAATCAGTAGTCTTCAGAGATGAGCCCCTGATAGATTATCCAATCCCATGAGGTCAATCCTAAACACATATACATATGAGCAACACTAAATGAATTTAAAAAAAAAAATGTGTGTGCATATGTGTGTGTGTGAGTGAATCATATTAATTAAGAAGAAGTCATGAATTTAGAGAAAGGCAAAAGGCATAGGAGGAATTGGAGGGGGTAGTAATGATGCAAATACAGTACTTAAATTTTCAAGTTAAATTTAAAAATAAATAAAATATATAATAATATTTTATGCACTTATAAAACAATATAATAAATAAGTGGTGGCAGGACCCAGACACTCCCAATGACTGCTCTTCAGCCATTTCTTCCATAGTTCTTTCATATAGATGATAATTTCTCTGAGTTTGTTTAGAGGCTCAAGAGCATATTTCAAAAATAATTTTGAATGCATTTGCTTTTCCACAGAACTTTCTTTTCGGAAGTTTCCAAATCGTAAACCATTTTCTCCCTCTTATCAACCACAAAAATTATTCCATTTGATAACATTTTCATATTTTGTGTGTGGAGAAAGCAGACATTTCTTGACAACATCACAGTAATAAATATTTCAGAGAGTGAGAACAACATGATATTGGATCAGAAAATCCGAGCCTTCATGCCTCCATGTGGGTGGAATGTTCTTAGTAAAGAGAACACGATCACAAGGGAGGCTTAGATTAGGAAACATAAGAGAAATCATGAAATGTGACTTTATACATAGTGAGTGGATGGTGTCCTTGGATAACTCGTCTAAAAAAAAATTAGAAAGGAGATCTTGCTGGATAGAAACTTTGAAACCACGAACGTGCAGAGCATGCAAATGAAGCCATGCAAATAATGCGGCGAGGACTAGGAAAGCTCTCGAAGGTAGAGGTTAGGGAGCTCTGGTAACTTCTCATGGACAGAAATAGAATAACAAACTTGTCAAGAACACTAAATGCACAGGACTGGAGAGGCTGCTCAGCAGTTCAAAGCACACACTTGCTCTTGCAGAGGACCTGAGTTGCACTGAGTAGCTCACAACCACCTCTAACTCTAGCTCCAGGAGTTCCAAGATCCTCCTCTGGTCTCCATGGATACCAGTTTTCACACCAACATACATATATACAAGTTGGAAATAAAATAAATCTTTCAAAAATGTTTAAACACATCTATTGTATTGTTTGAAATAAAGAGGCGTTATTTCAAAAATATAGACGTCTTCTGTGGTCAGAAAAAAATAACGATTGAAAGCTGCCTTTGTGATTCTCAGTTTAAAATCCGTGATTACCCTGAGCTAGCTCCATTCTTTTCAATAAAGGTCCGAGCTAGATTGAAGTTGCTGATCAATGAGTTGAAAGGCTAAGTAAATATTGTTTAAGGGGGTGCCTAATGAGAAGTACAGCAAATGGCTTTGTTTGCACAGAAACCTAGTGAGGGCCATGAGCTGACCTCTAGCATGCTGCTCCTTCTTTAGAGCACTGAAGGTATCCTATCTTGTACTGGTGTCTTCCTTCCTCTTCCAGATACTGAAAACTAGAACTGACTCCTTTATCATCCTTGACTAAACACACTTTGGCTTAGGATCATAGTTTGACCTATAGTCAAGCCTCAAGAAGAAACCAGGAAAACGAAAAAGGAAGGGAGGGAGGGTTGGGAGAAGATACAGAAGGTGTGCCCTAGGACTTTTTTCTGAGGGTGACGTAAAGTTTAGGCATCAGCTGTCAAAAGCAAACTCTAAGCCATTTGCTGTATAAGTTGTATACATTGCAACCTCCTTACCATGGTTTCTTCTGACTGGTAAGGAATAAATGTTTTTGGAAAAAAAAGAAACAAATTGTTTTTATGAATAATTACTGTTACAACAATACACAATAGAAAGTGAAGTCCTGAAAAGCCAATGTAAAATGGACCACAGTCTTACTCAAACAGAAAGAATTTTGGGTGGAAGCCAAGTTCATGAAAAGGTGAAAGGTGACAGAGCAATGTTATTTACTTTGTTACCAAGACAAAGCCGTCTTTAATGCCCCAGAGGGCTTGATTTCTGCACTTATGGCTACTCTCTGCATCCGGGGCTTTCCCCTGTGCACCTGTCTCCAGATCCCTCAGGAATAACAAGTCGTTATGGTTTAGAGGGAACGTTGAGTCACTCTGGAAGGTCTCTGCAGAATGCACTTGCCTGTTTGGAAAACTCCATTCCTTACCTCATTGTTTCCAAAGCCATGAGTCTGCACACAAACAAGAACACTCATGAGCCAACTTTCAGACTCTTTGGCTCTTCTCCTCTGAGCCCCATCACCATACCTCTGCATATGCAAGCTTATAAAAGCATTTCATAACTGGGTTGAATTAGCAAATATCATAAATTTATATTCCTTTTGTTTCAAAAAAAATGAATAGGGAAAACATTGTCTGGAGAGCGGAATTGTATTCACTGTATGTTCAGATCATGTGGAGTACATTAAAAACAACCACAGGCAGTTTCATTGTCTAAATTCTGGAGAAGAAACAAAATTCAGAAGTACTCTTCCAGTAACTTTGTAAGGACCAGTGTATTCGGTCCACACTCACTTGGAGACCATTCCTTCTAAGCTGTCAATACACTTCTGCCATCTATCCACTGCCTGAAAAGACACAATGCAAATCATCCGGTTAATTTTCTTTAAACAGAAAAAGAGCAGTGAGGAGATGGTTTGGAGTGTGAATTGAGGAAGCTCCCGGTAGTTTACCTGGACCACAATCTCCAATTTACTACTCTCCTTCAAATTGTTTCACACTGGTTCCCAAGCTGTGCTTCGTCTTGACAATTTGTCTCCTAACACATCCCTTACTGCAAGACTTTAATTTCTCCAATCTCTGTCAATTTCTAAGTTTCATTGTTTCCTACTTGAAATTAGCAACTTAGAATAAGTTCATGGCTGAACCAAAATATGACTACTCTGGGCAACTGTCAGAACTTACCCAGTGCAAGAAAATCTACTTCCTCCTTCACACATTGGACATACATACATACATACATACATACATACATACATACATACATACCTGTCTGGAGAAGAGAGACAGCAGAAACAACCCAATGGAAAGAAAGCTTGGGCTCTATGGTTTGCAGTAAACATGACCTCTATGTATGTTGACTTGCTCGCCCCCACATTCTGTAGATAGAGAAAAGGATTGGCCCAGAAAGGAAGAAAGGAGATATTGTGCTAACTCTAACACAACCTCCAGAGCATGTTTTTGGCTCCTCAGTGACCTTGGCATCTTCACATTAATAGAAGAACATTTCTAAGGAAGGGTCATTTGTTACATCATAGAACTGGTTTTCTTAAACCAAGGAGCTACAGTTTACAGGGGACATAATACGCTTCTTCTCCCTCATCTACATTGGTATTGCTTGGAAAAACAGAGGTCTCCTCTACCATTCACAGGGGTCAAGCCTGTGGTTTTGCACTTGTCTAAGGAAATTTTTTGTGTAATCCCAGTGTTCAGATTGATTTGATTCAAAACTTCAAGTAGATACATTGGAGGAATCAAGCTCTGCCCTACAGTAATGCCCCCTAACCCTCTTGCCCTTTAGGAAATGCCACCATCTAGGTAGTAACCCATTTCTTTCCTTCCAAGGGACTATGATCAAGTTAGTGTAAGAATTCAGGTCAGATATTCCATGGGAAGAACTTGCAGGTAATTTAAGAGACGAAAGTTCCATCTTTTCAATGATGATGTTGGTGATAATGATGATAATGATGATGATGGCTAGACTACTTGCTATTCAGAAATAAGAGAGCCTCATCCACCCCAAATTTTTTTCTGATGTCAAGAATCATGACACACACACACACACACACACACACACACACACACACACACCACGAAAGTCTGAAAACATTCGGCTTTCTGAAAGTGCACAGTCACAAGCTGATCTGAAGGTAGAAAGCCAGGAAGAGAATGAGAATGGCCCCGAAGCTTTCACGCTGCTCTTTCAGCTTGAATTTCCTAATTGCTCCAAAGGAGGGATGACCTGGATTTTCTTCTCGGCCTGCACAGATGAGAAACAAGCAGGAAGAAAGGTGAAGGTTCAAATCTGTCAGCACTCAAATATTAGAAACTGATCCAGATGACAGAATCACAACACATCCTATGTTCATAACTTTCCATGGGTTTTTCATTCAAGAGAGCTTTAACCTTTTAACCCTTCAACCCTTAAAAGTGGTGGTTCCCAACCACAGGGTCATGACGCTTTGGGGGCTAAACAAGCCTTTCTCAGGGGTCATTTAAGACCATCATAAAACACAAATGTTTACATTACGATTCTCAACAGTAGCAAAGTTACAATTATGAAGTAGCAACAAAACAAAAATGTTTTGGGTGGGGTCACCACAGGATGAGGAACTGTGTTAAAGGGTTGCAGCATTAGGAAGGTGGAGAGCCGCTGCTTTAAAGCAATTGATTAACCTTTGTTCACAGATGAATAAGTCAGCAAGTCAATATCCAGATGGGAGCAGAAACTTCTCAAAAATCAAAGAGCAGCTGGTGCAAAACCAGGAATGTGAACAAACATCTGTCCAGTGTCAAAGCTCATCATTTGATTTTGTCCTTGACCAGAAAGCCAAGACAACCTGACCACCATCAGGGTGATAAATTTCTCAGTAAGCCAGTCTTAGTTTGGATCATCAGACTATAGCCTTGTTAGTTTACCTGCAGAGTCTGACAATTATGTTTCCAGTAATAAATTCAGTAGAGTAGGATTCAGAGTTCAAACAGAGAGCATATGGGGCACATAAAAAAAGGCCAAGGATATCTACTCACAAATGAGTGCTATGGGACAATGATCTTGTACCCTGTAGAGATTTGTCACTCATACTGGTTTAACAAAATGTGGTTTGACCAGTAGCCAGGCAGGAAGTATAGGCAGGGCTACCAAAGTAGGAGAATTCTGGGAAAAAGAAAGACTCAGTCTACAGTCACCAGCCAGACACAGAGAAAAAAAGATGAAAATGCCACACTGAAAAAAGGTACTAAGCAACATGGATAACATAGATGAGAATTATGGTTAATTTAAGTTGTAAAAGTTAGTTAATAATAAGACTGAGCTAATAGGTCAAATAGTTTATAATTAACATATAATTTTATACAAGTAAATATTTTATATCCATCTCTTCTTGTCAATTGGCTAATCAGCTCAGATTGTGAAGTTGAGCTTTCATCACCTGGAAATAGCACTGCCGCCATCTCTAGCCAGAATAAGAGGCAGAATAAGTCGTTTTTGCTAAATGTGCTCGCTAGCCTGATTTGGATTGTGTTCTAGACTTTTTTTTTGCAAAAATAAATTGTGGATGGAAGTGGGGTAGAGGTAATTAGAGAAAATGGAAGGAGGGAGTGGTAACTTGGATTGGTTTGTATAATGAAAGAAGATAGTTTGTTTTCCTTTTG
>NW_004949103.1:8868653-8874857 GCF_000317375.1 Microtus ochrogaster
TAGTATAGTAATAATAATATAATAATAATAATAATATAGTAATAATCCTCTGTGTGTTTCTTTGTGGCTGAATGGCTGCAGAACCAGGCAGGGCAGAAACTTTCATCTATAAGTGAATCCTTTTTTGAAACAGGCAAAGAAAGCCAAGTTGCATATTTTTTGTATCCTATGGACTTCATTTGGGGGTGAGTAAGACACAAATATAAGTGATTTGAGTCCTGTGCCCCCAGGGCAGGGGGACATAAAACCCTTTAGAAACTGTGTTGACTGCTTTTTGTTTGTTTGTTTGTTCTTTGAGACAGGGTTTCTCTATAACTTTAGAGCCTGTCCTGGAATGAGCTATTGTAGGCCAGGCTGGCCTCGAACTAACAGAGATCCACCTGCCTCTGCCTCCCAAGTGCAGGGATTAAAGGTATACACCACCACCACCCAGCCTCGTACTGTTTTCTTTTCCTCAATATTTGCAGAGTGGTGGCTACAACAGTCCTGGCCTGCTGTCTTATGGAAATGCACGAAATGGTTCTCATCCTCTGTCAAGCTCTTTCCTTCCTGACAGGCATAAGCGGATGAGCAACTGCCTTCCTGCTGTCCTCTCGAGAGGCTGAGGAAGTGCTGGAGCCAGCGTTGTGATTTCAGGATGCTGTCTGCTGAGACGCTCAACCTCAGAGACAAAGCTTTACCCAGAACTGTGAGATCAGTCACAGCACACACAGTCCAGGGGGAAAGCACAATTGTTGGGACTGGGTGGATAAAAATATCACCACATTTGTGGTGCCTAGATTTCAAGAAGTTATATATAGCTTATTTGGGAAAGATATGAGGATCCCTCAGACATCTTCCCTGGCAAATAGCAAGTTATGATGCTAACCTATGGTGACAACAAGCAGTGTTCTATGGAAGCTGTGTGGTACTCAACTTTGTGCACCAGGCCTGAGATGAAATAGAAGGTTATAGCACAACCTCCTTGAGCACTGTTATTAGGGAGCATGCTCACAACTGTGCTGTATTGAGGAGCGACAATATGCCAGAACGAGAGGTCCCTGTTACAGCAAGTATGTGCAGGTGAAGTTCTGAGACCCTTCTCTCGGAAGGAAAAAATGTCAGGACAGGAAGAGGGACTGCATGCATGCGTGATGTCTGTCGCTTCGTCATTGTTGGTAAGGCAGCAATTAACTTTCTCAGGATGCCTTTATGCCCTGGCAGCTCTCTGACATGAGCCTGACTTCATTGAGATGAAAAAATAAGGTTCAAGAAACCAGATCAGGCTGTCAGCAATGACTCATGGCTTAGAAGGGATTTTATATTATCCAGGTTAGCATCGGAATTGAATAAAAGCAAAAAATGGAGATGGCGTCATTCCGGGCCTCGAATTCCCATCAGCAAGGGAGCACCAAACAGAAGATTGAGTTAGACATGTTTAAAGATTTCATAATGATTTAAATGCATAAAATATCATGTGATAATGATCCAGAGCCTACACTAAGGTCTTGTATCTGGCAGGTATGTTGTATTCGTTATTTAAACAAAGACTAAGCAATATCTCTTCTTTAAATACTGAGTATCCCCAAACCACAGAATGTTTCCAGACTTACATTAATTGATCTTTAACAACATCCTGCGGGTGCTCAAGAGAATTGATGAAATACTCTCTTCTTAACAGCAGGGAAATCTGAGATAGGAAGAACTTAAGTGATTTGGAAAGATAAATTCCAACCAATAAATCATGGGTGAGGTGGAGAGGAAACTTATCTCCAGCTCCCTGCTTCCCTTCCAGGGAGCACTCCTCTCTCAGTGATTCATCAGCCCCCTGGATGGAGACCCAGTGTAGCAAGGCCAAATGAGAACCTCAACTTATCTCTTAGCTTTCGGGTTGGAGACGGTACCCAGGACAACTTGCTTCTCACATGGCTAGCCTTCCACGTCTAAGCCTTTTCATCAGACTTGAAAATTTTTTCTTGAGAAAAAAATAGCCTACTTAAAAAGGAATTTATGATGGATTATTGGCTTTGAAAATTCTGTCCATGCTGGGCAAATGCCAGAGCCCATCATCCCAGCCTGAGAATATGGATCTCTCTCTCTCTCTCTCTCTCTCTCTCTCTCTCTCTCTCTCTCTCTCTCTCCAACGAAGCCAAGAAAAGCAGAAAAGCAGGAAACAACTGGGTGGAAAGAGCTCTGTAAAGAAAGATGCTCTGGTGTCAGCATCCGCCTGTCAGCATCTTCTTCGGATGACAAGTGGAGGGTATCTCACCCCCTCAAAGTGCTGCTGGATCCCCAAGGACCCTGAACATCTCCAGACTCAGAGGGATTTTTCGGAGAGAGCATGGACATTACATCATGGAGTGAACTTTCCGGAACCATGTGTTGTCCATTATGAAAGAAATCACTTCCTTCCACCTGTGTTTGAGATGGACTCAGGATCCCGAGAAAGTGAATAATGGGAATTCATGATTTTCAACAGTGTTTAGCTTATGATGCTCTTAGTGCTTCATGGCAATACTTAGAGAGGAAAAGGCATCGGAAGGGAAGGGGTGGGACTCCCTTATTACCCCAGCAAAGCTGATTTGGGTTGTGAGGTATTCCTTATTATGGCTAAGGCAATAGTTGAACCAAATAATAGTTCCATACTGGAAGTTTAAGACGCTCCAGATAAGGCAGAGATTCTCAAAATCTTTGGTTCAAATCTGTATTAACTGCCCGAGCTCAGGCAAATGAATCTAAGCCAAAGCCGATTTATCTGAAATGAGATCTTTCCGATCTTCCAGGCTTGAGGATAAGGGAAACATCTGCACAGGTCTCTACAATCCTTGGTGCATACAAAGGGCACAAAAAGGGCTCTGTTTCTGTTCACTGCTGTAATGGCTTAGATCTGAAATGTCACCCAAAAGCCAATGTGTCTGCACTGCATGAGCTGACTGGGTTCCCTGATGGTGGATCCAATTATTGAACAGGTACAGGATGGTGAAGCCTTTGGTAGAGCCATAGATGGCATTATTGGGACATTGTAAAAAGGAGAAGGTGAGGCCTGAAAGGAGCGGGTCCTTTGGGGGGTGTGTCTTTAAAGAGTGTATTTTGTCCCCTCTCCTTTCCTTCTCTGTATCTCTGCTGCCTGGTTACAGTGTTGTGAATGGCTTTTCCTAACCATGCCCTTCTACCATGTTGTTTCCGCCTCGCCATTTGTTTAAGAATTCAGTCACCTAACCACGAACCAGGGCCTCTAAAAGCGTAAACCAGAGTGAAATGTTTCCTCCTTTAAATTCATTTTCTCAGATGTCTCGTCAAAGTGAGGAGAAGGGTGAGTGACACCTGCCAAGGAGGCCGGTGCTCCTGATGACCCTTCTCAGCACTCCGTGTGATGTCAGCAACCCCTCTGGGAAGCAGTTCTCCCTTCTAGCGCTCCGTGTGACCTCAGCAGCCTTTCTGGGAAGCAGTTCTCTTCTCCATAAGCAGGTTGTCGGGCAGGATAGCAGCCTGTGAGGCTTCTGTGAGCCATGCTAGTACAACATACCAGAGAGCGCAGAAGCCAATGAGGTCCTTAACAGTTCCTGCTTCTTCTCATCTCTGGTCTTGTCTCCCCACAGTCATGGACGACCACAGATCCCTACTGCCTATGGCCATGATGCTGCCTCTGTTGGTTGGCATGTCTAAGAGGGATCAAGCCATCATTTCCTCTTCCCCATGAACCCTTACAAGAACTACAGCTGGCAGAGTAGGAAAAGACCCAGGAAAAGACCCCGGATGCCACCTTCCACATCAGTAGGTCTTTAGCAGTAGGATGCTCCAGAGAATGTGGAGGAAGCCATGTTGGTAACAAGTCGAATGTGCAAAGCCAGACACTCATTATCTCATTTGCTGTGACAGTCACAACACACATTTACAGTTTACTGACTAGGTAGGATCACAGATTTGATCAATAACTTTCTTCCGTGTGGACTTGCACAAATTTCTGAGCCTACCATGAGAAATAAGTGCAAGAGAAATTGTCTCGTGGGTCTGCAATTAATATTAGCCACAGCTTTAATGCTTCTCAAGGGCTTCTAGGAGAGTCTGGCATGTGGCAAGCATACCCGTTGTTGTGGTCTTCATCGTTTGAATTGTGAATCATACTTTTCTAAAGCAATTACATAAAACCATAGACCCTATGCTTGTACAAATTTTAGCCTCACAAGAGAAGGCCTGTGATGAGATTAGATTGTTACTAGATAAACTGGTCTGCTCCAGAATCTACCAATGCCAGATTCTGTACTGGGTACACAAAGATAGGCACATAATACCTCCTAACTATTATGGAGTCAGGGCACAAAAACACAGTTCAAGGTCTTTCTAGGTTACTGGAGGTTGACCATGGAGGCTGTACTGAAACTCTTCTGACTAGTTTCCTAAGGCAGGCTTCTGCTTCTCCACCTCTGTGTTCTGTAAGGTACTGTGCATGCCCCTCACAGCTTTCCCGGCATCCACGAGCTCACTGGGATAGGGAAGAAGCCTTTGTACTTGCAACCTGCACGTTAATAAGGCCCACAGATGATTCTACTGCGGGTTTCAGTCTGATGCACCGTTCTACATCTAAAAGTGAACCTAAAAACCCTCACGGTGATTGCTTGCTTTCCAGCAGTCAGTTAGTGTCACTTGCCTCCGGGAACAGAATTCCTCAAGCCAGGAGCTAGGTAACAACTTAAAATCACCTCGTCTGATGGCTTTCAAACAGATCCACCGGAAGAATGTAATTTTACAGGGTATCTCAGAAGCTCAGAATATGGAAAGATGGAGGTTGGGAGGCGTAGATCCACAGGATACCACACCTGTCGCTTCTACCTACCACCAATCCTTGAGAGTCTACCTTACCATTTGGGAGCAGATTTTTGGCTAAACCTTTCTTGATATGCAGGATATATTTTAGATAGATAGATAGATAGATAGATAGATAGATAGATAGATAGATAGATAGATATACATAGATATGAAATTCGTTCATATCCCTCTACAGTTACTAAGAAAAGATGGATCTAGAAGCCCAGCAGCTTCTCTTCATGAATGTGTTACTAGCTCACAAGGTACACACAAACACAGTGTTTACTCTTAAGAGACAGTTTCCGCAGGCCAGACCCTGCCAGTCCTGCAGAGTCCACTGAGAATGCCTCTGGAGCCACTAGTGGCCAGGGTCAGCTTCATAGTTCTTCCAGTTCATTATCTAGCTAGCTGCTCACAACAACAGTGGAAGCTAGTGAACTTCACAACCTGCTGAGTCTGAATATTGACAGAAGAGCTTGAATGTGCTGGGGGCTTGGGGGGCAGGAGCAGGTGGGACAATTGAAAATTCACAGAGGATCTTGAAAGTGACAAGGGGAGGGGGGACTTATTGTCTTCGGAAGGAATGGAAATCACTCACTTTGAAACCTGGAGAATGCAGGTATCAGAATGTAACCCTCCGATGTACTAAACACCAAGGATGACTGCTGTCTCTAGGAATGAACTGCTTTGTGATGGGTTCACTAACCAGATACAGGTAGGCAGCCTGTATAGGACATCTCTGACAGTGGTTCTCAGCCTGGGGGTCGCAACCCCTTTGGGTGTTGAATGGCCTTTTCATAGAGGTGGCCTAATACCACCAGAAAACACAAATATTTACATTGCTATTCATAACAGTAGCAAAATTGCAGGTATAAAGTAGGAACAAAGATAATTTTATGATTGGGGTCACCACAACATGAGGAACTGTGTTAAGGGGTAAGAGCACTGGGAAGGTTGAGAACCACTGGTCTATGAGGTAATGAATCTCTGCTCTTAAGCTTGGTCCAATCACAATCTATGGAGGCCCAAGAATGTTTTATGTAACTTTGGATTTATAGATACATAAAATAAGCATGCAAACCAAACATTCACTAACAGTAAATCATAAGTAAATGTATTATAAAACAATTCTTTGGCATATAACAATTTTGCCATTTATTATTTATTAAAGCAAATTTATATTTGCTAATCAGATAAATGTAGTTGTTTGTTTTTACATAAGGAGGCAAACAGTGGAAGGGCTTGAGAGTTGTCTCAATCATTAAGAGCAATTGCTGCTCTTGGAGAGGACTCAAGATCAGTTCCTAGTACCCACATTGGGTAGCTCACAACTTCCTGTAATTCCAGCTCCAAGATGTCTGACTCCCTCTCCTGGCCTTTGTGGGCATTGCACACACACATACCCTACACAGAAAACAT
>NW_004949103.1:8875232-8876311 GCF_000317375.1 Microtus ochrogaster
GTAAAAATGCCGCAGTTAATAGTATCCAATAGACTTGAGTCTCAGAGGAGGCGTTCAGGCTCTATTCGATAGCACTGAATGAGATGAGAGCATGCTTAGTGTGAAGAGCTCAGAACCAAGGCTTCAGAGACTCAACACTATCACAACACAGCTACGCGCAGGCAGCAGCATCTCAGATCTGTCACACATTTGATTCTGAGTTCATTTTTGATCACTGCATCTGCAGAAACGTTTTTCTGTTGCCACGTTTTTCACAATCCCAGTCACTCAGTTGTGTGGCTGAAAATGAGTTCCCAGCCCACAGCTTAAGACGTGTTGTGTGAGGCTGTGTTTACGAGTTTCGTGCATTGGATCTTGAAGGCAACCTAATGAAGGAGAGTCCAGTCCATTCGTGCTGAGATACAGCCTCCCTTCCAGAGAACAAACAGAAGCTAAAGATCACATGCACGATAAATGATAACAGGATCTTCCTGGCCCCAGACCCTGATTCCTTTCCATGAAGGCTTCTTTTTTTGATCAGATTATTAAGAACAAACAAGCCTGTCATCTTCTAGAAGCAGCCAGGCCTTAGTTCTGATGACCGCTAGTGAGGTAAGAGTTTCCTGTTACTTTTACCACTGTGCTAGCAATAAGCTGTTTGTCCATTTCCCTTCTCAAGCCTGGGAGCGGCTCTGCACCCTCAAGGACTTAGCGGTTACCAGCAATGCGCAATAAAGGTTAGTTGGATACTGTGGTCTGAGTGCTGGAGATAGCCCAAAATTCCTATGGTAAAACTTAAGTATCAATCGGTTGGTGGGGGCTGGAGGAACAGCTTTGGGGAAGGGATTGAGGCATAAGGGCTCCACTTCCCAGATACACTTAGGGTTCTCAAGAAGGAGAATGAAAGAAGCATGGTCTGCCCTTCTGCTGGGGGGTGGGCTGGGGAGGATTTCTCCCTTGCACCTCCAAAGGCTGCAGTAACCTGTCCATGAAGAGGAAGGACCCTTGCCCAAACACTGCATCTGTGGCTGGCATTTCACCTCTCAATCTGTGAACAATGTCTGTCATTTCTAAGCGACCAGGTACATGTTCTGACTGCA
>NW_004949103.1:8876758-8878819 GCF_000317375.1 Microtus ochrogaster
TGCATCTGTGGCTGGCATTTCACCTCTCAATCTGTGAACAATGTCTGTCATTTCTAAGCGACCAGGTACATGTTCTGACTGCAGTCTGAATTCACTAAGAATGGGAGACAATGGTTATGATAGGTCAGGCTTATTACGGGCTCTGCCATTTCACCTTTTTCGGGCCCTGTTCTCCTACTTGATAAAATCATAGATGAATGAATGCACGCAGAAAGGTAGAGAGGCATGTGGACAGGTGATGGATGGGCAAATGCTTGCATGGGTGCTTTTGAGAGAAGGCAGAGAACAAAGTGTCAGGGGTGCGAGGATTTTGACAACTTGCCCTCTTGTAAGCGCAAATACAGTTAGCAGAGTAAGGGTGGGAAACACCTATGGTGGTTTTGATCTCACCGTTCTTAAAACTAATGGGTTTCCCCAAGATGTGCTTTAAAAATACAGTCCCAGGATAAAGTTTTATGAGGCGGCACCTGAGATCCAGTGGCTGGAATCTTCTGTGCTGTGTAAAGGCTACTCTCTTCTGTGGCTTTTGAAAATGTTTGTTTGTTTGTTTGTTTGTTTGTTTGTTTGTTTATCACATGCTCATTTTTCTCAAGTCTGGTTCTTAAGCATCTCCCACAGTAGCTCTGAACATGCACATTGCCGGGACAATACTCTAGCCATCTCTTTACTCCACTCTGTACCACAGAATCAGCGACACAGACTGGTTGGGTAAATGTGGAGGAGGAGAAGGAACTTGATTGCTACCAGAATACGTGAATACTGAGGAGTTCGGAATCTGCCATTTCTCAGCTGATGCCAATGAAGACCTTGGTGTCCCACGCCTTATCCTCCTCATTATGAAGAAAGCAAGAGGTGTGAAATAGACACAAGTTCATCTTGGCCCTTTGGGAGAACTGGGAGGTCAGAAGTCTATTCACTCAGCAGAGATAATAGCCACTGACATGACGTTAGTGAGTGGTGGCTGTTATGTGAAGATCCTTGAACTGCTGTGTGCAATGGTTAACAATCCTCTGTCAATGACACTGAGTTAGAGTCACCTAGGAAACATCCTCTGGGCATGTCTATGAGGGTGTTTTAGAGAGGCTTACCTGAAGAAGGAAAACCTATTCTGAGTGTGAGTAGCACCATCCCATGGGCTGGGGACCAAAAAAAAAAAAAGGAAAGATGGGGCTAAGCACCAGCATCCGTCACTCTCGGCTTCCTGACTGTGGATGCATTGTGACAAGATGCCTCTTGCCCTTGCCAACATGCCTTCCTCACCATGATGGATTGTACCCTAAGACTGTGAGCCCAAATAAACCTTTCCCTCCTTATTTGTCAAGAATTTTGTCACAGCATAGAAACACCGTGCTAAGGCTTTTAGCCAGTATTCTAGAGGCTGGAATTATTTACTGAGGGAATTCACATAAACTGGTGAAGTCAGAGATCAGCTGACAAAAATGGTAAGAGCTAGAAAAAAAAGAAAGAAGAGGGTGAGCAAGTTGGTATTAGATTGAAAAATAACAATGCCACCTTTTCCTAGAAATGCTTAGCTGTGTTTGTGTTTGTTGAATTTTGTTTGACTTAAATCTCAGATATAAGAGCATCCATTATTACAAGAAGAAGAACGTAAATGTTGACACTATGCATATGCGACTTTAAGTGGATGATCTCTGATTAGACGGGTAGGAATGTGTCTGGGCCTCTGTGTCCACATCCACAAAATCAGATTCCCCATGATACCACTTACACAGAACTACAGTAAGAACTAAATAAATATACAACGTTCAGTTCTGTGTCTGATGTGGTGTTACTACAGTGACTGCCCATGAGATGAATGTATGTAGCATAGAAGTCATTGATGAAGCTAGCTAGTCATTTGCCATCTCATTTGAGACAGGTGTTTTTTTGGATGTTGAAGCCTGCATTCATTCAATGACCTTTCTCAACCCTTTATTAAAGACCTACACTACTGTAGGGATTGATGTCTATCCTGGTATTGGTGAAGAAGACAGAGTATATTTAAAAAATCAAGCATTAAAAAAACAGAATATGAACAAAAATTTGTGCTCTCAGGGAAGT
>NW_004949103.1:8879264-8880598 GCF_000317375.1 Microtus ochrogaster
GAACTCACAGAGATCCGCCTGCCTCTGCCCATTTCTATTAATCTAGGTTCTTCCATGTGGCATCAGCTCTCTTTCATCTTGCACCTTCTGCTTCTTCTCTGTGTCTTGCTGGCTACTCCTCTGACTAACTATGAAACATGTCAAAAGCTACCAGGCACAGAGGACAGAATACATAGGACTTGTTAAAAAATAGATGTCATTACATTATTATTATTATTATTATTATTATTATTATTATTAATGTTGTTACTATTAGTGTCACTGTAGGGTATGACCAACTTTCTGTTCTTGTGAACCCAGCTATGAAGCACTCTGGAAAGAACGTGAGTTTTTTATAAAGAGCCTTAGGAGTTCCAATGAAATCACTTTTAAAAAGTACGCTTACTTTTTAAAAAAAAGGCAGAGCAGAATTTAAACAAAATTTGTGCCCCAAAACTGACACTCTAACTCTCTCCACATGTTCCCCAGGTCTCTCACCACATACTCTAGAGAAAAATTTATTTTCAGGCACTGACTAGCATCAACAGTTATATGATAGCCTTGTTCTCAGAGAATCATCTAAGTTCTTAATAAATGGGATTTCCTATATCCACAATGATGAATGGGTGAATTAGCAGTACCTCTGGAATTTCTACTCCCAGGATGACCTCATGAGCCTTGCATAAAGCCCAGGACAACGCTGAACAAGAAAAGGAAGATCTTCAAGGGTAGGCAGTGTACTCTGATTACCCATTTGGGATGGGAATCCTTAGCACTTAATTTTACTGTGTGTTTTAATACCACATTCTGATGTTCTGAATGCAAGCAGGCACAGTTTTGTCTTGTTTCCTTAAAATGACTTTTGAAAGTCTACAAGTTTGTTTTGCATACTTCCTGCCAGTAATGAATGTTCTAAGCCATGTCCCTAAAGACTATTTGAAATCCCTTTTAATCTACAGATTAACACCTAGTAGGAAATTACATTCTTTCCCCCCAATAAAAGGGACAAGCAAGACAAAGATCAATATTATGTGTGGCAGGATTTCACAAAGAGCCGAGTTCAAAGTGAAGGCTGAAAACTTCAGGGAGAAAATATGCAAAGTATACAAGAAGAAAGCTGAAAGATTACAGAGAGGGAAAAGTGGATTAATAAAGTCTATGCCAAGGCAGGAAATCAACCTCGACATATTTTATTTAAACTTCTTGACTCCCTTGTTCGAGTTGAATTTCAATGGCTTTGAACTTTTTGTCTTTACAACTTCTTTTTTATTATTTTAAATTCTTTTTTTTTTATTGAGAAAAGAAAAAAAACAAGTTTCCACCTCCTCCCAGCCTCCCATTTCCCTCCCCCTCCT
>NW_004949103.1:8881791-8912206 GCF_000317375.1 Microtus ochrogaster
CAAGAGACTTGAACCTAGAGTGGCTCCCAGGAGCCCAAGCCAAGGTCCCCAGTTAGTTCCTTGGACAGCTGAGGATAAAGAACCTGAAATGACCCTATCCTATAGCAATACTGACGAATATCTTGCATATCATCATAGAACCTTCATCTGTCTTTACAACTTCTAAAGCTAGGTTTCTTACAGAAGGAGG
This sequence comes from Microtus ochrogaster, assembly GCF_000317375.1. NCBI lineage: Eukaryota > Metazoa > Chordata > Mammalia > Rodentia > Cricetidae > Microtus > Microtus ochrogaster. Next base: position 8,881,982 of record NW_004949103.1, read on the forward strand.
AAGTGGGGTAAGATTGGGGCGGATTTGCAGGAGATTCGTTAGTTATTTCAGTTCTTAGCCTGCGTGAAGTTTCTAGATTCTTCTCATGGATCTTTGCTTCACTTGGGAGTGCACTCAGGAAGTTTATTAAAACTTGAGGCATCTCCCCATCTTAGGTTTCTACTGAGTTAAAAGTCTGGGTACAGGTGGGAATGGGGGGATAGCTCGGGTTTTCAAACAGACCACAGGAACTCTTAAGATAGCCAGATGCCATAATTCTACCTTTGCTTGCTGATCGGCCACCTCGGTGAAAGTCTGTGTTCTTACTTGGGTGTGAAAACTGAAGCAAAGAAAAAAAAGGGTAGAATTCAAGCTAGAATTTTGCATTTTTATGGTGAATATGTAACATAAGATGTTATTGCTTCAACTACTCTTAGAGTAAAAGGGTCAGTGTTGTTAGGTGGATCACACCATTGTGTTGCCGTTATCCATTGCCGGAACAGTTTGTTCTATCTACCATACCAAATTCCATGTCTACTCAACCATAGCTGCATATCCCCCCATGTCTTCTGGAAGCCACCGTTCTACTTTCTGTCTCTATAAATGTGAATATTTTAAGTAAAAAAAAAATAGAAAAGAACTCATGTGATATCCATTCTTTTATTTCGAGCTTACTCATCTAGCTTATCTTTAAGGTTCATGCATGCTGTAACATTGTCAGAATGGCACTGTTTTTCAGATGGAGTAATATTCTAATTGTACATGACCACACATGTCTGTATTTCATAATAGAAAGTCTGAAAGTGTATCTGGGTTTATCTCCTGCCCTAGCATCAAGTTTTATTATTTCTCCATTTTTGTCTTTCATCTTTCTTCTCATACATTTTGTACATTTACCACCTGAAATTTTCAGTTTTAATTTTGAACTTGGCTGTTTAAAAGATATACACACGTGTGCGCATGCCCAGAGAAAAAAATACTATTTCCATATAAACATGCCATATACAGTATTTTAGATGCACACATACTAAAAGACATTGGCTATCTGCTGTTCCTTTTTAACTTTTAACTGGTGCCCTGTATTTTATTGGACAGGCCCAATGTCCACTGTCAGCAAATCGTAAGTGAGAAGATTTCCGTTTGGAACTCTGAGTTGCAAGGGCTTTTGCCTTTGCACCATACTTTCCTGAGGACTAACATGCAGCAGGCAAAGGAGAGCACAGAGCCCTCTAGCTCAGGAACTTTGCCTGCTGCATCACATCCTCTCCTAGCCCTGCAACCACCATCTCGTCTTCTAGATTCGGAAATGGGGCTCTCAAAGACCTCAAAGAGTTCCCAGCTTCCTGTCAGTGGATGTAGGCAGTGACTGAGCTGGTCAAAATGGAAAATTTTAAAGAGGAATGTCTAAGAGTTGGTGGGATGTGGACTCGGTTCACTTCTCTCTTTGGCTTCGTCTTCTCTGTCCTCTGGAACATTCTCGGGTGGGAAGGAAGGAAGGAAGAACAGAACCTCCCTTATTTCATGCCTCACTACATCTACTGCCTAGAATAGAGTCTTCTCTTAAGTGACTTGCTATTTGGTAGTAACTACCAAAATTTGGGTTACTACCAAATAGCAAGCAAACAAACAAGTGAGGGACCCCCTGGTTGAACCATCCAAAGGGGTTCCTGATTTATCAACTACATTTGAGTGAGCAAAGCAAAGCATCTCAAACTTCTGGTGAAATCTGAGTGTAAGAGACTGCTGTCTGCGGTGTGTAAACAGAACTCTGTGTGCTCAAATGTTCGACACACAGGCTGCCTTCTCCCAGCTTCCCTCTCCACCACCCTAGGCAGGCAAGTCCAGGGAGCTTATGAACCCTGCCAAATCCCCAGCTCCTAGAGCAACGTCTGGCGTACAGTGGCCTCTTGATTAATGAAGATGGGATTTCTCCTGGCAGAGGGAGAAACGGAGCCTTCTTCCCTCTTGGATCAGCACCCCACTCCACTCATCAACACTTACCCACAGTCATCCCCCTTAACCATCATCCACGTGACTTCAGGCAAATGGAAGAACATTGTTTTCAGAGGAAAAAAACAAGTTGAGAACCCAGTCAACACGTTGGGGTCAGGGTGATATTATTTATTAAGAGCAAAGGCTTCCAATTCTCTCTATGGAACAAAAGCTCAGTCCACTTCAATCCTTCCATACCCATCTGGCATTGGATGAACGTTTACAATAATGGGCATCAATAGAGTATTGTGGGCTTAGTTTATGTCTGAGCTAGGATTTCTATTGCTATGAAGTGACACCAAGACCACAGCAGTGCTTATAAAGGCAAAACACTTAATTCGGGTGGCTTACATTTTCAGAGGCTTAGTCCATTATCATCACGGTGCAACATGGTGTTACGCAGGCAGGCATGGTGTCGAAAAGTAGCCGAGTGTGAGACCTCAAAATCCACCTCCACAGTGACACACTTCCTCCAACGAGACATCATCACCTACTCCAACAAATCCACAACTCCTAACAGTGCCAGAATATTTGGGGGCAATATTTTTTCAAACCACCACAGTTTCCTTCTTCCAGATTCTAGCTTACAAACTTCCCTTTGCACAAGGAACATAGACCCTTGCCTTCTGACAGAGGAGGACATCACTGCTTTGTCCTAAAATTAGGATGAAAGATGACTGTCATACTTGCAGATGCTTTGTTTTGTCACCAACTCTCTAGCCTGGTACTCACTCTCCACTGATCTATATGCAGCAAGTGAGCTGAGCTATCTTATCATCCTTTCTCCTGTCCCAAACACTAGAATCTGATCTTCTCCTAAACGTGTTGTGCACCTCACCATCAAGAGAATGCACTTTAGCCAGGTGGTGGTGGCGCACGCCTTTAAACCCAGCACTCGAGAGGCAGAGGCAGGCGGATCTCTGTGAGTTCGAGACCAGCCTGGTCTACAAGAGCTAGTTCCAGGACAGGCTCCAAAGCCACAGAGAAACCCTGTCTCGAAAAAACCAAGAAAATAAAAAAAAATAAAAATAAAAAAAAGAGAATGCACTTTATTGTAAAAATTCTCCTCCAATCTTTATTAAAATGCATAATCTTTCTCTTAATATAATTGACCTAATTTCTAAAGCACTAATGTCTCTCTTAGAATGCACTTACCAGTCTCTGTCTCCTTCCAGTCAAACCCATCCCTTCCCTGCTCTCTTCAGAAACATCTGAAGATACTTCCACTTTCCCACGGGTTTCTCTCTAATCTCTACATCTCTCCACTGGCTCAGAAAGGAAGATCAAAGAAAAGTTTCTGCCACCCACAGGTGCTATCGATTATGGCAGAGTCCTAGAACACACCTATAGCCAGGCCAGATGGCTGCGGCAAAGGAAAAGAGGCTATTCCTAAGACTAGACATGATGGGGTTCAGTCTAGGGGCTGTGTCTGTCTTGCTGAGCAAACTAGTACAGAGAAGACCGGTCTCGACACTTCTATGTACTCATGTGCAAATGAAGACAGCCGTGTTTTACTCAAGCAAGTTAGACGAGATGACGGAAATGAAATTATTTTTAGTTTGCAAAACCTAGACAAGTGTATAGGTTGCTGCATAGGTCTGGACACTTGCACAGTGAAGTGATTATCCCATCTTCATCCAGAACTGCCAAGCCATTCTTGGTCTATTTGGTTTCTAAGCTGTTGAAAAGTACAGTGGAAGGCAGGGGTGGACAATGAGAAACAAAGACTTCAAAAGCAGAAGGACGCCATGCCCATCAGGCTACATGGCCTTACTTCAGAAAGAGCACTTCCTTCCTGCCTGACTCCTCCAGCAATCTCCTTCAGGTTCCAGTACAGAATGAACCCTTGTTTGGCTGCTCTTATCAAAGATAATCATCTCTTCAGTCTGTAGTTATTGAAACCTGATGAAACTCTACCACCACACACTCCTCAAATGTGAGGGGCTTGAGAAATGGCTCAGCAGTTACGAGCACTTGCTGTTCTTGCAGAGGAGCTGGGTTCAGTTCTTAAAACTCACATGGTGACTAACAGCTATCTGTAACTCAAGTTCCAAGGGATATAACACTCTCTTGTGTACTCCTTGGGTACCAGGTGTACAAATGATGCTCCTCTATCCAGGCAGCCAAATGTTCATGCATATCAAAAACAAAAAATCTTCAGAGTAAGAAAAAGAATAAAGCACCCGAGGGCTGAGCGGATGGTTCAGTGGTAAAGCGCTGACTGTGAGAGAATAAGAACCTGAGTTCAGGGACCCAGACCCCACAGAAGAGTTGGACACGGAAGAGTTCACCTAGAACCCCAGCACAGTGGGAGAGGAGTCAGATATGTGCTCAGAGCTGGCTGGCCAAGAAATCGAGCCAACCTTCCCAGGTGCAATGATAGATCCTGCCCAAATAAATAAGGTGGAGAGTGATGAAGAAGGACGTCCAGTGTCAACCTCTGGGCTCCACACACATCTTCAAACACGTCCTTCAAACAGCCACACATACATTCACACACCCACACAAATGTATACATACAACACACATGAAAGAAGCATGTTGCCAGCGGATATGATCACACAGGGGAATGAAGGACTAGACACCAAAAGGAAATCTTCCTGTCATGTTTCCCTTGATCCGTTTTACTGTGACACAGAGCAACACCGACTAACAATAATGGGCTATTTTTTGACACAAGATGAGCATCCCTAATCCAAGTATACAAAAGCCAACATGCCCAAAAGCGGGAAACTTTTTGAGAGAGTCATGCTGTTCCAAGCGGAAAATCCCATACCTGACCTCATAGGATAGGCCACACTCAAACGCAAGTAAAAATGTGAACCAGGAGCTGGAGAGACGGCTCTGTGGGGAAGAGGCCTGGCTGTGCATGCAAGAAAAGTGAATTTGGATCCCAAGAAGGGCCCTGTGCATAACTTCAACCCCTGTGCTGAGAACTGGAGCAGATGGGAATAGGAGGACAGCTAAGATGCTGCTGGCCAGCCAGTCCAGACAAAATAGAAAGCTTTGGCTTCAGTAACAGACCCTGTTTTGAGTAAAGAAAGTGGAGAATAATGAGGCAGGACACATGTTCTCCTTCTCAGGCCTCTGCATGAAGCAGGTGCATGGGCACATGCACACGTGCACACACAAATGCAGAGTGTTAAGTAAAATTACATTCAGGTTGTGTCTACATAAGGTAGATGACACATGATGAATTTTATGTCAAGATGTAGATTTCATTCCACGTTTTCTCATTATAGATATGCAAATATCCTCAAATTGAAGATACTTCTGGTCTTAATCATTTCAGGACACTCTGCCTACACATCCTTTTAACTCGTGTGTTCTAATCAGAGTCCTCAAAAGAAACAGAACCGAGTAAGTAGAGATGATGAGGAAGAGACAGTCAAACACTTATTTTAAGAGACTAGCACATATAAATTAGGGCAAATGAGTTCAAATTTTGTTTGTCAGGCCTGTGGCTCGAGTTAGTCATCTATAGTAATACCTGAGACAGAATTCCTTCTCTACTGAGGAGATCTGTTTCTGTACTCAAGGTCATCAACTAATGTGGTAGAAGCTACTCACAAGGCTTCCTGGCTTAGTCATCTCATATAAATGTTGGTTCTGTCTGCAAAATACCTTCCCAGCATCTAGATGGCCAAACAAGTGGCGCCATATCCTAGACAGACTGATGTGTAAAGATTACTGCATCCTGTGTATCAAGTCTGCACAGACCTGTCAATGTGGAAGTTGAGCCCTGAGGAAGGGCACTGAAGTCCTTGCTTCCATCATTCTTTTCCAGTATGCTATGGAAAGACAATATCTTTTGTTAAAATAAAACTCCACACACAAAAAAAAAATTCCTAGGAAAAAAAGCTCTCAGGACAAGCCTGGCTGAAGAGAGTTTCCTTATTATCTAAATAGAATATTATTGGTTGGGGGAAAAAGAACTTGACATGTTAATTGGCTTCCATCACAATAGCAAACCGCTTGAGATGACTAATTTATAAAATAAAACGTTTCTTTGGCTCATGGCCTAAGAGGTTCCATCCCAGAATGCAATGGTTCTATTCTTTTGAAACTATGGCAAGATAGGACACCACAGAGAGAGGTCTATAGGGGCAAAACGAAACAGCTCATTTTATGACCCAGGAAGCAAGAGAAAAAAAGAAGAAAAAAACCAGGGACCCACAGTGACTGTTGACGATATTCCTCCAATGATCTCATTAAAAAGAAGCTCAGGAGACAGTCACTTTGGTAAGTTTGAAACACCTTCTTCTACCAGGCCTTCAAACAAGATGCCTACCCTGGTTTTGTTTGTGTAAGACTGAGTGTAGAATCCCACCCAATCCTGCCTCCAATTCTGACCTGGAGAGCTTTTAGCTCATCACTTGGAACCTCTCCACCCACGCACGTCCTAGATTCCACCTTTTTAAGGTTCCATCACCTCCCAAGATCCCCACGGTTGGACCAAGCCTTTAACAAGTGACTTTTAAATCAGAGCAACTGATTTCTTTGCATTGCATGTGTTTGGTCTCACTACAGAAAATGTAATCCTTTGGCCAGCAATACTGGCATTACTTGGGGTTTTATTTGGGGTCCAGAGATTTCACTTACAACTGCTAAGTTGGAGTTATCCTAGCAGAAACTTATAATGCATTTATTTTCTAAATCTGTGGAATAAATTATCATAGCCATGCAAACCAAACCAAGTCATAAGCTCACAGCTCTGTGGGTCAGAAATGAAGGCAGGATGACATAGGAGGATGCTGGATTCTATATCCAGAGTCTAACAAAAATGAAACCAGTGTTGGCTCTTGTGTGAAGGCCTGGTAGAAGAAGGTGTTTTAAGCTCACCAATGTGGCTGTCTCCTGAGCTCCTTTTCATCAACATTGTTGAATTGAGATCTTTCTTCAGCAGAAGGCTTTCTCTATGCCCCTGAAGTCTGTCCATGTCCCCTCTTAAGATGCTGCTCCATTCTCAAAATCACAATGCATATTTAGCAAACTATTTTCAACCTTCATCTGCCCTCAATCTCTGCTGTGTATTGCCAGAACCCGGAGGAAGTGCTCTGTGTTTAAGGACTTACATGATGAGATCGCATCATGGATCATTTGCCTTCAGAAGCTGGCTGTGCCATGTTTGTAAGACACATACTGCCTTCATAGGCGCCTGTGATTCAGGATGGACACATTGGGTGTTCACCAAGGTCATTGTATGAAATAATTTACTCATTGCTGTGACAAAATACATTTAAAAGGCAACTTAAGGAAGAAAGGGTTTACTTCCGTTCATACGATGAGGGTGCTGTCCATCGCAACAGAGAAGTGGGGGTGCCAGGAGCTTGAGACGGCTCATCACTTTTTACATCTGGAGTCAGGAAGTACAGTGGATGGATGCTGGTACCCAGCTAACCTTCTCCCTCTATTCAGTCCAGGATTCCAGTCCATAGAATGGTATGGCCTACATTCAAGGTGGATGTGCCACAGTGTTAAATAACCCAGTCTAGAAAGTCCCTCACAAGTGTGCCCAAGGGTTTGTTTCTATGGTGATTCTATGAAGTTCGCAATCAAAATCAGCCATCACAATCAACTGTAAATCCTAGGTGCCACCCCAGTGGTTCCATTAAGCACATGTTACAGTGCCCAGACTTGTGGGTTTGCACACAGTCAGCTCCTGAAACATGGGACACAAGAAGCCCCTCAAGTTTGGTTAATGTAGTTTATTTATATTGCACTTCTGGGTGCCTTGTCTCATTAAATTCTCCTAATTGTTTAGTCATGGTGGGGGATGTATTTATCTAAGGATGGAAAAGTTGGGTCTCAGAGAGTCTGTGTCCTGCCTAAGAGGTTAGACAGAAAATGTACACACACACACACACACAAACACGCACACACACAAAATTCAGTTTGGAACCCAAACTTCTGATTAAAAGCAAACATAACTTCCTCCCTCTCTTTCTGTCAAATGGTGTGTCTAAGTATTTCTGAGATATAGGTTTTGGTAAATTATTAGAAGAGCAATTCTGTCACTAAGTTCATTTTCACTGAAGTGCAGGAGGTTCACAGAATGATTCATTAATTTGTTCGGTAATTATTCAAAGGGGGACTTGCTGCTGCTGGATGACAGGCTTGTTCTTTGGTGGCTGAGGCCAGCAAAATTGTTCCGTCTGCTAGAGTGGCATGTCAGTAGTCAGATGGCCGTGGCAGCTGAGCACACTCCAGGAGCTGGCAGCACAGGGTGACCGTGACTGGTTTGGGACATCTCTGCAGAAATCTTTGCAATTTGCAGCATAAATATGACCAGGTGGCATTTAAATCACTTGGAGGGAGATAGTTTTAGATAAAGGTACTTTCTTCTGAAATGTCTCAACCTAAGAGCAATGGGGACATTCTCGATGGCAGGAAACACAGATGCTAGACCGAGCCACCACCAACATAGAGAACATTACACACCAGCCCTTAGCTTGGCTTTAGGAAGCCTCAGTTGGAGTAAGCTACCTTCTGGATGCTTTTGCCCGAGAGTGTTATGCTAGAAACATCAAGAAGTTCTAAGGATGACCTCAGGAAAGGAGCCACCAGATAGATAACTGCAAACCATTTTGTAGAAGCCATCTTAACCTCTCTCTCATAGCCCCAGGCTCTGCTGTCAGTCACAGAGCAAAAGCTGGGAAAGCAGGTAGCCTCAGAGAGGGCCAGAAGACGAGGCCTGGAGGAACTCCACGCAGCCATGTTTTGCCATGTCCCACCTTATGCCCAGAGGCCAGTTGAGTTTGGTAACGGTGTGAGCCCATCCAAGCCACAGGACTTAGACACGGACCCAGGTCTGTGTCTCTGACAAGCCACTTTCTCTCAGACATTTCAACAGCTCAAATGGAAAACTCTTGGGGACCCAGTTCTCGAGGCCCTGGCGGGACAAATCATCAAGCTAAGCGATGCCACCTACACACTCCGTTGCATCAGGAAAGCTGCTCAAGTCTCTCTTTTTTTTTTTTTTCTTTTTTAAGGAGTTTGAGCATCTGGCCACCAGATGCCAGCCTCCACTCTCTGAATTATGTTGGCAGTTTAGCCCAGGGGGTAAATTAATGACCAATCCTCACTGAAGCTGGTGCTTTGCAACTTCTAGGCTGAACTTGGACTGTTATGGGGCATTTAAATCTAGGACAATGGAAGCCTGAAGGAAGAGATGGTAAAGGTGAGCCCAGAAAACTGTCCTGGGAACAAAGTAATCGCAGCCAACAAAACTCCTATAATTTTTTCATGTAAAACACTGTTCCTAGAGTAAATAAATTAAAATGACTATATAAAATAAGACCATCTTACAAGGAATAATTTAAAACAACTACCAAATTGCAGTCCATTTCAAGACGTTTAGCGTTTTATCAGAAACATATTTCTGTGAAATGAACTGAACTCATCCCAATTGATGCTTCAAACTCAATCAAGTCTTGATACTTGCCAAATATTGCAGCATTCACTGTTTTGAAAAGCATACGTAAGCTGAAGGAGAGAGTCCAAACTCTCAAAATAATTGCAGAAAATATTTTTGAGAACTTTTTCATCCAAAATCAATGTCCTTGCACGTGTGACAAACACACAAACTTGTCGTGTGTATAGTTCCGTGTTGTAACAACTGTCTACCACTGGAACCCTGACAGCAAGCAAGAGAGGAAGTGTTCCAACCACTCCACACTTTCCCTGGAGGTTCCCAGCTCCCAGCCTCTCCCTGCCCCAAGTTCAACCCGCCCATTAGGCCTGAGGGATCAGTCTTTCCGTCCCTAGAATTTCATGTCGTCAAACTATTTCAGCATATTCGCTTTTGCATCTGACTTCTTAGAGTTTCCATTTATCTGTGTAACGTATAGAAATTGCCTGATTTTTGTTTGGAATAGCATTAATTGTAGAGATTTGACACCGTTTGTTTATCCGTTCACTCATTACTGAAGATCTGGGCTGTTGATGGTGTTCTATCTGAATAGGTATACCATACACAGACATGATCAGTATGTTGTAGATGAATATATTTATTTCCAGATTTTTAAATCATTAGCTGGGCTGCTATAAATATCTTTAATTAACTTCTTGCAGATGTATTCTCTCAATTGTTTGGGGTAATGTTATGGTTTGTACATGAAGGATCCCTTTTACGAAGGCACTAACCCTCCATGAGAGCCTCCCCTCGCAGCCTCATCTAAACCTAGTTCCCTCTAAGTTTTATCCCATTGAGAGTTAAGGCTTCAGCACCAGAGTTTGAGAGAAAATAATGATCCAGTCCATATTAGCATCATAATATAGCAAGTTAGCATATGAATAAATACTCCTCTCTGGTAAAACACCAAGGTGTTATGGAAAACTGCTTCAACCCCCTTTCAGGAGCAGTCACTATTGAGCCAAGGAGCTCGGAGAGACTCCGTCTCTCACATTTCTACCACCTCCACATGATGTCAGCCTGGGGACAAAGAGTCTTGTGCATAGAATCACAAATGACACACAGTCCATATCCTGCGCATAGCTGTATCCGTTACTGTCATCTCCATCGCCCCACAAATCCTTCCAGGAAGCTACACTTCTCATCAGTGTTTGAGGGTGAGTTGATGTTGACGAGACCCTCCAAAAAAAAAAAAAAGAAGAAGAAGTTATTCAAGAAGGCTTCATCATACTCTTGCTACCATCTTGTCAGTTTGAGGACATTCAAAATTATACACTACCATAGACCATGGACTGTTAGCTTTTCTAGTGTTTTGATTTGAAGAACCACAAAATATGATGTAAACTTAAAGAGTCACTGTTATCAATGAAAATATATTATGTCAAGTTTTTGGCTTATTCTAAAACTAATTAGAACATTTCTCCTCTCACAGGTTTGTATAACCTTGTGTCTTGGCCCTTCCTGAACTAAAAGATTCACACTTCATAATCAGGAAGAATTTTGTTCATGAAGGCAAAATAAGAGTTGAGCCAAAGATCCTGTCCATCCCTAAAACTAAATCCAAGAAAAAATGTTTTCTTGACTTTCTTCCCATTCCCCCTTTCATTCTGGCAACAGGCTGCCATCAGAATGCAATCACTTCATTTTCTCATCATCTATCTCTTGTCTCGTCAGGATTCATAACCCATTAGCATCCTGTCCATAACATCATATCTGGTAGCATTTAGCAATTGCTTGAAAATGTATAAACACAGGCATGCATACCTAAAATTTGCCTCCTAAATTTGACCACATTTTTTCACCTTCCAAATAGTCTTCTTGTTTGGGTACACATAATAAATAAATTACCAGATACTCTGTGAGGCATCATGGATATCAGAAAGTTACAAGAAAGTTTAAAACATGATCCTAGTCCTTGAAAAACATATGCTTTAGTACATAAAAAAAAGCATACAAGGAGAGCTATGACATGAAGCAGAAATTGGTAAGTACCCTTTGAGTGAGATAAATGACCACAGCTTGAAAGAATTGAGTGTCCTTGTAAGCAACTGCTTATTCTGCCAAGAGAGCTATGCAAGAGAGAGTTAGTATCCAAGTATGAAATAAAGCCAGGCTTTTATTAATAGCTGAGATGGTGCCCATTAATACTACCTTTGTGCTGGGGGAGAGAGCAGCTCTGAAGATAGTGTTAAAGCCCAAGACCTGTGGTTTGACTTAGAAGTAAGCATTGTCTGTCCCTATTGCTCGTCCTGAAATGTGTAAAGACACCAAATCGTGTTCTTTGATAAACCAGAATCACTGTTAGACCTAAAACAGAATGAAAAAATGGTGGGGTCATCTTTTGGGAAGATGGCTTATTTGTACCTATATGAAAACAGAGATTAAAAACACACCTCATCTGGACTGAACATGAAATGAAGACTGTCTCATCCCCTAAAAGAGACACAGTTCCCTGGTGTGCCCATAGAGAAAGATCATTCAGAGGAGCTGTGGTCCCCTATTTTGATCCACTCACGATTGTTCTCTGTTAGAGGATCACTGGACAAGGGCAAGAGAATAATGTGAAGAGAAGACAGTAGCATAGCTTCCTTTCGATGGGCTGAAAATGAGCTGTGAGAGAAAGGGGCAGAACTGCTCTCCCCTTTCCTTAAATGTTCTTTCCAGGTCTTTGCATAAGGAAGAGCTTCTCAAAACATGCATTCTGTGGAGAAAGTGTTCATTGAAAAATGTGGAGAGCTTTACCTATTAGTAGATTGAATACAGCCCTCCTGCATCTGTGTCCTACGGTTTCAATGTGTTCCCCAAAGGACTATGTGCTGGAAACTTGTTTCCAGTGTGACAATGCTGCAGGTGCTGGAACCTTTAAGAGGTGGGGCCAAGAGAAAGATAGCTTTCTATCTTGCTATCTAACTGAGGCTGTCACCATCTGGGGAGAGGTGGGTAGTCCCCATGGGATCCCAGTGAAGTCTCTTGAGGATGAGTTCTTAGAAAGCAAGCCTGTCCAATAGAACTGATCCCTTTTTATGAACCTGCCTTCTTTTGATTCTCTACCATGCTGTGGTAAGGATGGGATACCAAAACTGTGCTAAATGAGCCCTCCAGCCACCAGAATCACAAACCAGATGAACCTATTTATAGACTACTTAAACTTTTTCACTATGCTCCAACAACAAAAACAAGAATTGTAGACCATATCTTCAGCAGACTTTTTCACACTGACTCTGGGAATGAGATTAACCTGCATCAATCGGTCATCAGCAACTTACATAAACAGTCATGAAGAGACATTTGCTTATTTCTACCTTGAAATCTTCTTAGATTTATATAATTGCCTGAGGGGGATACGTTGATCTGATGGAGGAGACAGAAGGGCAGAGCTACCAATGACTCTGTAAATTCAGTACCAGCCATAAAGCTTCTGGGTATAAGTCAGCCTCAGCAAATTCTAGAACTGCCTACGCTGGGATGGACAAGATGAGCAAATAATCCATGGTCAGCACCTTCAGTGACTAAGGCTGTTGAAGAAGTCAGTGCTGCAAAGAGTTAATTGATATGTCCTCCCTGGACAGATTTCCATATTTATCTTACCATATGTCCCTTACCATAGAGCATTTCAAAGTTTGACTTCACAGATCATATCCCAGGAAAACACTAGGATAATAAAAACTATAATAATTCAAGGAACCCAAGGCTTTAGAGAGACAGCAAAGACAAGACATTGGAGATCTGTGGTGAAGTGTTTTGCAAAGGAGGAAATGGAGCCAATAGTATATGTTTACACTCCTCAGCAGGTGGCAGGACTGTGTTGATAACGACCTATCAGTGCCGCTCTGGAAGAGTGGATCAAAGGGAAAATGGTTTAGCTTGAAATATTAAAGCCAAGGATTGCACTATTTCCAGGAAGTGGAAGTCAATAGATGTCAGGCCCCACAGAGGGTGGGGTGGCACTGTCTGTTCTAAACAGCAAATAATTGACTCAGGGAAGTGATTCTGCAGAAGGATGCCTCAGAATGATGAATCTGGGAGACCACATACCCGGAGCTAGAAACAAGGGGCCGCCTTCTCAAGGCTGAGAGCAAAGGTGACCTGTAATTCAGATGTTTATTCTTTGGTCACCGTACCATACTCCTCAAGAGACAAAGAGACATCTAGCCATTAATTGGATACTGACTCACTGGAAGGCAGCCAAGCAAACTGGCAGCCTAAATGAAAACATGTTTCTTGAAGAACAGATGCAAAGCCAGATTCATTAGACTTAAGGCAAGATGTATTGGTGGGGAGAAAAGGCAAAGAGTTGTTTTCGACTACTTGAGAGTTGTTTGTGTGTGGGAAAGAGGGCAGGCATATTTGATGTTGCTCGGAGAAATGTCCTGACGCTTTGTGACATGGTGGTCCCTTTCCCTGGGGAAAGTTGAATAGAGATGGTGCGGACACCTGCCAAGACTGTGCTGCTGATCTTGAGTAGAACAAGGGGTGAGTTAGAACATCCTCGAGCTTCCTCCCAATATGTGGTCTTACAGTCTACAAATCAATGTTTTTCTATTAGTTCTTCCTGACAGCCAGGTTTCTGTTACCATAACAAAATAGCTGAAATATTTAATAAACTAAACTAAAGTATTTAATAAGTTAATAAACTTATAAAAAGAATAGGTTGTTTTAGGTAACAGTTTTGGAAGTTTCCTTCCATGTCTGGTTGGCACAGTTTGGAGGAAGCCCTTGGCAAGATAGGAAGCACGTGTGGTACAGCAAAACTGCTCACTTTAGAGTTGAGAAGTAAAGTGAGAGACAAAGGCCTGGGTTCCACAGTTCCACGGGGAGGGGGACATGATGGAGACATGCCATCAAAATCCTAAAGCCCTCACATCAGGTTTCACCCCATAAAGGTCCCACCACCACCACACTATAGTACTTTCTTGAGGACAAACATAGCAAATGAGTCTCATGAGGTCATTCCAGATTTAAAACATACCTCTCCCCAAGATCAGAATCCACAAAGGGAGGGTGACAGTTTGCAAACCCCAGAAACCACTGGCACCTTCCGTGTCCTTAGTGTCCGAGAGCAGAGAGCATTATGTCAGCATCTGTGCATAGTCTGACGTGAAGGAAGGGCCACACCTGAGCGTCTTCGCCTTGACACTGGGACTGGTCTTTCTCTACCTCACTAGACACAGATCATGTATCTCATCTCTGATTCCAAACTTGACAGTGTCTCCCAAAGGAAAGATGATGCTCCCTGACAAGAGCTGTACCTCCTCCCAGCCTGTTCCTTCAGATTGTGTGTAATTGATAGAACTCAGCAGAGATTTATTAGAACATCCAGGAAAAGTCACTGGGTTTCAAAATAACATTTGAAACTTGGCTGGCTTGCACCATGCAAGCCAAGGATGATAAAAGTTAACCATCAAAACAGAGCACAAAGTTTAATACAAGGAAACAATCTGAACATTCTAATTCCATTCAGAGAGGAGCAGGTGGGCTTTCCAAGTGAAAACAACCTGCAGTGTTTTAGAAAAGTTTTCAGAAAAAAAAAAAAAAGAACTTATCATAAATATCTACCAGCAATCAGGCTAAGGAAATGGATGGCCTAGGAAAGTTCTCTTCACTTGCCCTGGAGAAAACTTCTCAGCAACACACAAGAGTTTGGACGGACTGCTTAAAGCAGACACTTTCGGTGCAAATTCCTAGGTTTGTGACCATGAGCTAGTCACTTGGCCTCTCTGTGCTTCAAGTTGTCCAACCATAGAAGGATTATATTAGTGTTCCCTTGCAGGACTGTTAAGAGAATAAAATGAATTAATGAAATTAAAGATAGATGATAGATAGATGACAGAGAGATAGATAGATGATAGACATAAAAAACGGATATAAAAATAGACATAATAGTTAGCTAATAATATATAATAGATGATAGATTAGACAAGAAAAACTTTTGAAAAATGACTATTTATTATTATTGTTTGTTACTAGATTGTGATAATGGCTTCATAGTTATATATTTTCCTCCAACCTCATATATGTATATATATTAAATATGTCTAGAATTTTGACAGATGACTATATTTAGATCAAAGGTCTTACTTCCTGCATATCAAATTCTCTCCATACATTTTGTTTGATTCATGTCTTAATCTAGAAATCTAGACACTTAAACAAAAGTCTATAAACAAAATCAGCAAATTCTTTCCCACCTCTTTCTCTCTCTCCATCTCTGTCTTTCTTTCTCTCTGTCTCTCTGTGTTTCTCTCTGTCTCTCTGTTTCTCTCTCTCTCTCTGTCTCTCTCTCTCTCTCTCTCTCTCTCTCACACACACACACACACCATACAAAAGTTACAGCAGCAATAGTATAACTACCATAAAAATTCTCATTTACAACAAGGGTGAAATCAGAGGCAGCAATTACTGATACCTAGTTTATCCAAGCAGCTAGTATGGGCCCTGATCATTCATGAGCCAAAGAGAGTCTTGAATCTTGAATCTGCCAACTGGGAAATTCTTACGTTCATGGCTCTCTGCTGCAAACATCACTTCCTCCTGATATCCCCCCCATTCCAGTTTTTCTCTTGAGCAGAGAGGTGCATATTGGGGTGTGTGTCCTCACAGAAGCCTGCACTTCACATCTTGTCAGTAGAAGAGGTTGTTTCCACTTTTGAAAGACATTGCTGAGTATACAGCAAAATAATTTTATAGCAGGCATTTTAGCCCATCAAGATATTGGTAGACTCCTTCAAATCATAAAATAGGGTCCCTGCACGCTCTTCCCTTCTCCTTTCATTGGGGTTTATAACGTACACGTCTTTCCCATGGTCTCATCCTCGGAACACCTTGCCAACTGCTGCCAACAGTCGCCTGCCACATACCATGTGTCTTCCCCCATCTCTTTCTTCTAGAACCATGAAGCTATTTAGCATACATTGCCTTCCAAGTTACTGTTGTTATCAAGATCACCAAGGCTTTGCCACTTCAGGACATGGATTGCTGCCTTCCCATCCCTGTATCCAGTCCCTCACACTCATCTATTCCCATCTAATGAGACTGAGTTAAAGTTGTGATAGAACATCATCTATGTCTATCACCAATTTTGGCATTGATCAGGATGGTCATGTTGGCTTCTGTGGTAAACATCGTAAGAAGACTTACTAAATTCCTCATACACAGAAAGGCACCTGACTAATATTTATCAAATAACTGCTTTATATTAAGCATATGTGCAAATACATTGTTTTGAAACATTTGCATTTACACTTTTATATTTATACTTTTTAAAAATAAGGCAGCATATTGAGGGCTACAGGAAATGTGGCTCCAGCATGGGAGTTAAGTTCCCCACATTGTGCACCATGCCTGGAGACCACTCCTCGGCAGAAACCCAAGCAAAGGAGACCCCATCACTCCTCTGATTCTCAGCATAGAAAACTTACATTTCTGTTTGTACTTATTATTTGTATATTATAAAATATTTTAAATGTTGCCTACTGTGTAATACTTATTTGAATGAACTCTAAAATACAAGGGAAAGATTGATAGCCTTTGAAATAATGATGCTCTATCCCAGGACTTTTTTGCCTATATCTGTGCAGAGAGCATACTTGATGAAAAGTGTCCATGTCGATGTTTCTGATCGTTCTTGAGTGGTTGATTTGTTATGTGATGTTTTCTATTCATTGAGGGGGTTCTATTGCACAGTGATTCACTGTCTGTCAAAGCCATGCATTGACCTATTTTAATTTCTACACACTGTGACCTATTGATCATTTTGAAGGGGATTGTGCATGTAGATCAAAGTTGACAAAACTGTTGATTGATACAAACTTAAGCATTACTCCATTCAGTATTTACTGAGCACAGGCTACTTAGGCACTAAGCAAGAATTATTTCGATGCATACCATAAAATATTTTTAAATCAACATTTAAACAGTGCTTTAAAATTTGGCTATAATTTTAATTCCCGTGTGTGTGTGTGTGTGTGTGGTGTGGTGTGTGTGTGTGTGTGTGTGTGTGTTGACAGTGGGGAGAAATGAATAATAAAATGCACAACACATTCACCAATTAAAATGCCGGAAGATTTATTCTGATTACTGGCTAAAATGTTAGAAGATTTATTCAATTGAATAGACATAATTTGCAAAGCCCGTGTCCTTTCTAGATTTATGCTACACATGTGGAATGATGCTTAAACAAGACCAATGTAAAGAACATCCTCTTAAGCATTTCCCTATTTCATGAAAACACTGCGTGCGACAATTAAGGGCAAGTCACAGAGAAACAATCCTGTTAGTAAAAGTGACACGGGGACGTGATCCCACTGCATCAGCCCCCTTTCTTAAGTTTGCTGTGTAAACTTTCCCGAGTGCTTTTGTTGCATCGGGGAAGTGATGCCAGGCGGTCTCTAGATCCCACTCTAAAGGCTACAGCGATATGAATCCACACGGTGCTAACAGCCATGGCTGCTGCGGGATAGAAAAATCCTCCGGATACCTGAGACCTTCGCTCTGCATCTGCCTGCATCTGGGGTTTGCAGAAGAACCTTGCCTGCTCCTCCTCATGACTAACGAGTGTATATAGCAAACTCTTTGAAATGTGAGTATTATGGGAAGGATCGCAGTTGCTTTAAATTATAGAAGTTGGCAAGTGCCCGGGAGGAGTAGGAGGCTGTTTAAACTGAGAAAGACGGTTGCAGAACTTCATCCGACAGCATGAGCGCCGCGCTCCGCACACATCCTCTGCTTTTCACCACCGCACTTCTCTGCATTGTTGTGGAGCAGCTCCTGTAGTAAACGCATTTCTGCTCTGAATACTTGTTAATGGTTTCTAACTTCATGGGAGAACCAAAGCACAGAAGTTTCATGTTTGGGGGAGAAGTCTGAACCCAGCAATGCCCAGGAGAGGTAAGCCATGGTTTTTATTAGAGCTTTTCTCTTTTCCTCTTCTGTTTGGACTTTATCAAAATATTTGCAGGAAGAACCACAGACAGCTACTTGTAAGGAGATGAGGGGACGTGCGGATAGTGTCAGCAAATGGTAAATCAGAGGCTGGGGAGTCTCAACAGCAGTGTCTCTCCGACTCTCTACTCCGCTTGGTGTGGCAGGCGTCTTTGCCTGAAAATGCTGTTTCTCTAAAAAAGGTGGGAGGGGTTCTCTGAAACCCCCAAATTTTGAGCATTGACTGTCCAGCGGGCAGTGGGCTAATGCATAGCCAAGATCTCAATATCTGTTTATGCGCAATTCGCTTCTAGAGCTGAGAGTCTTAGAACTCGGGAAACTTCCTAGGCTGTGGTAACATTCTAAAATGTCTCTCAGCCGTGGTTCCTGTGACTTACTGTTTATGGACGACTTTCTGTATAGTTAAGGAAACCATTTGACTGTTTCATGTAAGAATCTAAGAATATATTACTAATATTAACTTTATCTCCCTGGAGGAGAAAAATAAAACAAAAACAGTTGAACATGGCATGACATTGTGGGCTTAAGTCATAGCCGGCTGATGGTGTCATTATCTGCACAGAGTAACTGACTTGCCTGTTGTGCCTTCGGATAGCTCTTTGTTTTTGTTTCGTTATTTTGGGTTTTTTTCTATGTGTTGGTCTTTTGAGAAGCATCTTGGGGTGGAAGTTTGTGAACATTCTGTGCGTCTTTCTGTTTCCTGGAGAAACACTCTGTTATCAGCGAGCCCCTGTTTTTCCAAGGCAGAATTCCAGGTGCAATCCCCACCGCACCCTAGATATTCACTGAGATCGGAAGATGGATCTTGCAGTTTTAGCAGAACTCGTTGTTCCATGAGCACACACAAGTGTGAGTGTGTGTGTGTGTGTGTGTGTGTGTGTGTGTGTGTGTGTGTGTGTGTTCTCAGGCAGAGGTTAGAAAACCATGGGTTTGGTTGAGCTTACGTGGTTGGAACCTAAGGAGGTTAGTTAACCTCCATGTGCAAGATGCTCTCCCTGGTGTAGAAATCATAGCTATCGAGGCAGTTAGGCCTGGGAGAGAATGGGAGCTACTGCCGCAGTCACTGTCTCCAGCTGAGAAAGCCTCTACCTTCTTGTTATTTTTTCCCTTCTGTGTCAAAGTCTAGTTACATAATAAGAATTGCTCTGGCTTCCTTTGCCTTGAGGTCTTGTTGATTAAGATCGGAGTAAAGTCATTACTGTATAAAAGCAAGGAGGAGTCTCTATTAGCTCCTGGCAAGGTGGTCAAGAAGCACTATTTGTTAGCTACGTCCCTAGACCCAAAACTGCTAATGGAGCAAGTAGCCCGCGACTGCCAATCCATAGATTTCTCCATTCCATATTGTCCCTAATTTCTTTTTCTCCCTCTGTGCTATCCACATTAACCTACAGACCACTACCAAGCAGCAGGAGATCAGACAAGCAAACCTATCTCCCCCTTTTCCAGTCCTTCGGGCCCACCCCTGGACAGTAGAGGAAGCCCCCACCCTATCTGAAGGGGGTCTCCAGTACCCCACCCATGACCTCATCGCAGGCAGCCAGAGAGCTGGATGGCCAGCGCTTGCATGGCGCCTGAGTGGGCCCTGGGGATGGGTGCGGCCTAAAACTGCGCAGTATGGCATGACGTGGTTTCCCATCACAGGCTCCCACAGAGGCTGGCGGCATCTCTGTAAGTCAAACTTGCCAGGCCCCACCCCAGAGCCCAAGGAGCATGCATGCGCACGAGCACACACACACACACACACACACACACACACACACACACACCACTCCCCTTCCCCCACCTACACACACACACATACACCGTGAAGATGAAATCAAAGGCAATAAGGGTAGCTAACAAAAATCTCCCTAAGCCAGCTGACTCATTCGGGGCTTAGTCACTTGAGCTGAGTATTGAAACATAGACAGTGCCTTAGAAGCAACCAGTCAGAGCTGTCTCCCAAAGGCTCTTGATGAGAGATACCCAAGAAGACCTAAATGTGTCCTTGCTACAGAATCTAGGAGAAAGAAACAGACTCTTCCAGGAATGGGGAGAAGAGCATGTTAACTATTGAACTGCCAGGAGACTGTGGCTACCTGTCTGACCTGCTTCTGTGTGAGCCAGGCTTACCCAAGTTTGTAGGCTATAGAATGGGTCTCAAGTCAGTCATCTAGACTTGACAAGTCATGCTTAGGGGTCAAAGGTCCAAGGGCTAGAAGAAGAACTCCATCTTGTTCAACAAGTCTTTCCAGAGGTCACACTGTGTGCCGGGCACTTTAGCAATGTGCTTTAAAGGCAACGTCACGGTCAGCAGCAGTGCAGACAACACCAGACCACCAAGAAATGCCTTGTACCACAGTCGGCTTCAGTCAGAAAGAGATCCCTATGGAGTAGCCTTTTAAATGGACTTCGGAGGCTAAGCCCCTTACCACGAGAAAACCAAAGGATGGGCACCCCAGCACAGAGGCAAAAAGGTCACCCCAGCTCTCCAACAGGGAAATATTTTACACTGCTTCCCAAAGCAAGTTCCAAGTAACTGGCTTCTTGGTTACTAGTCAGAGGATAGTTCAATATATTGCTTAGTTAGGCGACTTGGGGAACGTGGAACAGGGCATTTGGTTCCAACTTTGTAGATGGCTGACATCAATCTCAGCCCTCACCCTGGTGTATGAACTTGGACCCTTTCAAATGTCAGGGTTTTCACTGGTTATATGAGAATAGCAATGTATCTGTTTTCTGGGGGCATTCTGGGGGATTGCCTTAGAGGGTCTCTGCGCGGGCCTGTCTCGGAGCAATGTCAGCTGTCATCAGCAATTCGGAGCTGCTTTTGCTGCAGAACCTCTGCTCCTTTCCCTGGTTAGTGAGTCCTCTGGAACTCCGTGAGTGGCTCCTAATGAAGACTTAATGCTTTCCAAAGTCATTAGACCAAGAAGCTTGTTGGTTTTTTTTTTTTAAGAAAAAAAATGGATGCCTGTTGAAAGGCTAGTGAGCTGAGAACAAGTGTCCTTAAGTTGCATGAGGTTTCCCAAGACTTACTAGAAATGTACCAATTCCCACTAGCCGCTTCACAAACTGCCTGCTCTGGAAACCCAACTGAGATTCTCAGGTCCAAGAAACTTGAGTTATAAAATCCATTTTCAACTTTTTTAGATGGAAAGGGGGCAGAAAACTAAAAAAACTAAAAATGTTGTCAGTGACTGAAGACTGGAAAAGTTTGTTTTTACCTACTGGCAGAGAACCTAATGGAGCTGAGTGTCGGTGCTAAGTCAGCAGAAACTGCTATCTCACTTTCGGGGACTTCTCAAGAGAGGAAATAAAATGTGTACTAGAGATCTGAAATGCAAAACTCAATCATTGTAACATGAAATGTAAGAGAGACTCCAATTAAATGAAACTTCTAAAAAGAAGACCCGAATAGTCAGAATAGTAAGCAAGCCCCGTTCCTTAATCACTGGTGTGTGCAGAGAATCCTGCTCCATCCTTCCCAATAGGGCTAGCCGGGTCCTAACCTACAGCCCACAGGTGGAAGCAGGAGACTTGTTCCTCACGGGAAAAAACCGAGGCAGAGAAACTCAGAAAATCCCCTCCTCTTTCCGAGCCTAAGTGCTGGAGGAGGGGATCTCAAGCTGAAGTACATCTGATGCCTTGATGAGATACCAGCCCATTGGGGCGTGGTCTCTCAGCGGCTATAGGCTGGAGGAGCGGAAGGACCTCCCGCAACATTGGCCCTGGCCAGGAAAGAGTCCTCAAATTAGGTGACATGTCACAGAATCCTTACGAGTGAGGACTGGTGGGTGGGGCGCTCCAGGCAGAGAGGACAGACTGAGTACAGGAGAGAATGGAGGAGCGGCAGGAGGGCAGCCCTGACAGAACAAAGTGCAGCTGCAGGGAGCACCACCTAGGAAGATGTAACCCCAAAAGCCTTGAATGCCATGACACAAAGTTTGGTGTCTTTCCTGGAATAACCATTAAATGATTGCAAACAAGAAGTAACGTGAAGGGAGCAGAGAGGGAACCATGCTGGAAGGCCGGGTGTGTCCAGGCGAGACGCGAGGCGCTAACCCGCTGCAGAAGTTATGGGGAGGAGTTCACATGGCCCCATCTACACAGTCCAGACCTGGACTTTGAGATAGCAACCCTCAGACCTCACCAGATCCACATCCCATGTTGGCCTCCTGCGCAATTCCAGTGTGGTGGACCAAGAGTGTGGGAAGGGCTGGCTGACCCAGGAGAGCCCTCCCAGTCCGTGTTCAGGAAGATACCATTCTAAGCACTTTTATGGAAATCATTAACTATACTGTTCCCTGTTCGATCACTGGGTTCCAGACTCTTAGCTCATATCAAGCAGGCACATTTCCAAAACAACCTTTGGATCTACAAAAGTTTTATGAGTTTACAGCTAAAGCAATTACACAATAATGGTATTGGCACGCAATGATGGGGAGGGGGGTGTTCAGTTCATATATCCCTTCCGGAGGGACTTAAGTCCCTCTTCCTGGCTTTCTGCCTTTTGCAAAAATAAACTCCCCTGTGTCTGAGAACTCTGACCGCAGCTTGCACCATATTCTTGGAGTATTCTGAATGTTATTACCCACAGGGGTGCTTTATGAGCCTCTGCGACAACCCAGGTGATGGCATTCAGGGATCAGGAGTTAATTCCCCTTGATTCCCCAATGCCTTACAAACGGAGCAGGCCTAGATCTTAATTTAGGAGCAGAGGGCTGCAAGAAGTGTCACATTCCTGTACTTTCTTTAATTCAACTGAAATCTGATTCCAAGAATCCACGCCAGCAGGGCTTGAGCTGCAGGAATTACTGGTGCTGCCGGCTCTACCACCTACGGCACCAGGATCAGACAGTGGTCTCAGGAGATCCGCGATCACACCTGTTACACCAGCTCTTCTCTGTTTGGATTTCATGTCCAAACCCTGGCTATGTACTGGGGATCCCTGAAAAGATGGCAGAGCCCAGTATCTGAGCGTTACTAGGCAGCTCTGGCCTCTGCGATATGAGTCGTGCTGGATAGACATATTGATTTCTCAAAGATTCTTCAACCCAAGTCTGCCAGGTCTGGGAAAATGTCTCACGAAAGCCCTTCATTTCCCCTCTCACACAAATACATAGAAGCTGGGAATCTCTTTTTAATGATTTTTTTGTCTTTTTTATCTTGATGTTGAGATTTTAATTACATATTTTCCTTTCCTTTTCCTCCCTCCAAGACCCCCCATCTGCTCCTCACTCTCCTTCAAATTCATGACCTCTTTTTTCATTAACTGTTGTTGTATGAGTATATGTATTTGTATGTACCTACATATTCCTAAATCCAACCTGTTGTGTTTATATACCATTACTTGTATGTATGTTTCAAGGCTGACCATCTGGCACTGAACACTGAGTGGTGTGCACTTCCCTGGGGAGGACCACCTCTCTCGTTCCCAGGCTCCCAGCTTTACTCAGTTGTCTGGCGTTCTCTGTATGGGGTTGGAGACATGTGGGCTTTTCCCTTTGCAGCTTGGAATATTACTTGGTGTTGTCCTTGTGAAACTGGAACTCTCTAAAAAAGAAAGGCAGAATTTTCTCTTTTCCTGAAACAAGGAGGTACATAGGGTCCGCCAACATCCTTGAAACACCGGGTGGAGATGGCAAACAGCACAGAAATGAACAGCTTAGGATGTTCCATTGTCTTCCTGCGATGTAGAAAATAACCACCCAGGAAATGTGCACCCCAATAATTAACAAAGCAAATTCTCCGAAGTTACAAGCTTCTACCAGAGGAAGAATCTACTATGTTCATATTATCAGTCTCCTTTAGTTACGTGCCTGCCACACTGCCGGCACTGTGTACCTACTGTGACCATATTACCCTTATTTTTAGGCAAGAGAAAGTTGCCTAAAGACCTTGAGGCAGCATATGTGTGCACGTGCACAGTGTGTGTGTGTGTGTGTGTGTGTGTGTGTGTGTGTGTGTGTGTGTTGTTTGCATTTATGTGAATACGCATATGGAAGCCAGACAATGTGGAAATTGTTCCTCAGGAGACACCCACCTTTTCTTTGTCTGTGAAAGTAGGCTGGA
Organism: Microtus ochrogaster; assembly: GCF_000317375.1. Taxonomy (NCBI): domain Eukaryota; kingdom Metazoa; phylum Chordata; class Mammalia; order Rodentia; family Cricetidae; genus Microtus; species Microtus ochrogaster. Next base: position 8,906,361 of record NW_004949103.1, read on the forward strand.
CTAAGTGGCCACTAAACCCCATGATCCTCTTCAGCCTCTTCAGCTTTGGGATTCCAAGAGCATGCCACAATGCTCACTCAGTGTCATTTCCAGATTTTAAAGCATGGATGGGGACTGGACGTTGAACTCGGGTCCTGGTGTTTGCATGGCAGGCACAGTACCAAGTCAGTCATCTCTCCAGCCCGTGGAGTAGGTGTTTGCATGCATGTTGTAACTGACTACCTCCAATTAAGATGGCATAATTATTACTTTGTTTTATATGTATAAATGTATGACCCGGTTGTATGTCTGTGCACCAAGGGCATGCCTAGGGCCTCAGGAACCAAAAGAGGTCATTGGGCCCCCTGGTATTGGAGCTTCAGATAGTTGTAAGCTGCTATGTGGGTGCTAGAAATGGAACCCCAATACTCTAGAAAACAGTCAGTGTTCCTAACCACTGAGCCATCTCTCCAGTCCTTAAAATACATGTTCAGCGGAGATCTTCTGTCAGTATGGAACTTATGTTTTATTTGGTAAGATGCACCCAAAGCAGCTTATTACCCAGTCTCGTAGTTCACCTGTGTGGTGGCAGATGGAGGATCCAGTCCTGTTGAAAAGAAGGCAACAAGGTAAAGGATCTTGTCCAATGCGGAGTTGGTAAAGAGAGCACACTCTCATCCATTCCTCTCTCGTCTGCCTCTGACTCAGGAGAAGAAAGTGACCCCCAACTCACGAATAACTAACTACAGAACAGCAACAAACCCGTGCAGTTCTGAGCCTCTGCATCCTACCAGTAACGCAAAGCCAGAGCTGATCCTGTCGTCCTGAAACACATTGCTGCCAGATGGTCTCAGACAAAACTCAAGAACAGTCATTAAAACACTATTTGCTTGCTAATGGCCAATATCCTCCAAACAGCTTATCCTCTTAAATTAGGGCACTTTTCTTTTTTTAGAGTGTTGTGGTTTTTCTACATTAATTTATTTATACAAGACTTTATGAAGTGATTTCTATTTCATTCCATTCTGAACTCTAGTTTAACATTAACCTGGTCTGGCATGAACTTGTTTACAGAGGCATTAAGAAATCACCTTCCAGAATCACTGCTCTTTCTTTGTTTCCTCTACAATAAAGAGCGTGCTTCTGGGTGTGCGTTTAGGGAAGGCTATGTTTGCAGTGTGTTTCCCAACAGTAGGGACTGGAAACTGAAATTCCATGCAACAGTATCGGGAGGCAGAGCTTAATGGGAGGAATTAGTCATGGGGACTCCAGGTCTTGAGTGTACTGATGCCCTTAGCACAGGGCTTCCTTGTGGTGAGTTCCCTTGCATGGATGCACTCATGACATGCTGATTTCTCAAATAAGACCAATCACCATCACGGCCCTTCCTAGATAAGGGCTTTCTGGTCTGAGACTCCCCAGGCTACAGAAGTTAGTGTTCGTCACTTGCATCCTGGCATAGCACAAAGGGTATTGCAGTGGGAGCTTTAAGCATCTCTCCCTTGAGCACTCAAGTTGTCACCTCCCTGCCTTCCACTCTCTAGAAATCCCAGACTCCTGAGTAGCCAGCCCTCTGTCCCTAAAGCGGCCCTTGACTAACTGGCGGCTGAGGAATCCAAGTCCACTTCCGTTAACGAATCTTATCAACCCAAAGAAATGCAGGGTCATATGATCCCAATGTAGTCTGAAGATGGAATACAAAACCCTTGTTTCTTAAAGGAATTTACCTATGAGGTCCTGGAATACTCAGTGCTCCTGCAGTCAAGAGTGAATGCTATCCGAATGGACTTTTAAACTCCATCCAAGATACAGACTTGACTTTAAGCTTTAATAGCAGCAGGAACAAATCCTGATGCCTAGTAAAATCACCCCTTCTGTGAAACTGCACAGATCATTAGAAAGGTCATTTTATCAGAATCTGCCATTTTACCGAGGGCTTAAGACTGTCTCTATTCTGCCTTCTTACACAGCAAGGGAAAGTCCTCTCTCCTCTGCCTGTCTTCCCCACCACTCCAGTGTCTCCATTTATGGAAAGAATGTCTCCCTGTGCTTTGTAGCTTACTAAGGATGTATGTGTGTTCTCCCTAGACATGGAATCTAGCCTGACCCCAGGTTCCAAATGACCTCCACTCTCCCGTCATAGTTCCTATTTTTCCTGTTACTATGACACCAGTATCCTGATGAAAACAACTTAAGGAGGAGGAGTTTCTTTAATCTCACAGGCAGTCACAGCTGAGAAGCCAAGACAGCTAGAGCTTGAAGCAGCAGCTCCTGTTGTATCTGCCGTTGGGAAGGGGAGAGTCATGATTTCTTATGCCCAGAGAGCGTCCTCTCTTTTGCTCAGTTCAGGACCCAAGTACAGAGGATGGGGCCTACTTTAGGAGTGTGTCTTCTGAACTCAGTTATCCTAGCCAAGAGCGTTCCTCACAAGAGTCCCTGTATGCTTATCCCGAGATGATCTCAGATCCTGTCAGATTGATAATCAGTACACACACCAAATCAAACCCTCCGTCTCTAACTCCTGAAGAACAGAGGCTACCTGAAGGCTTTCCCCAGGGAAAAACAAAGGAATCTCATCCCTGATTTTGAGCTAGCAAAAAAGAACAAGATTACATGGAAAGCCAGATGTTTCTTGCAGTGACCCTAACCACCACTTAGGTTATTGTCTGGCACCTTCAGTCCAGGGGAGCTGTTAAGATCTGTGACACAAAGGTCCTTCTTCTATTAATGCTAAATTTGTACCAACAAGACCGCCAATAAAAAAATTCAACTAAAACATTCTGTTTCTTAAAATGGTTCTAACAAACCTTGCTTTCATCCATATTAGAATTGGTTTTTTTCTTTTCTTAATTAACTAATTATTATTTGGAGCCTGAGGACAGGCTCCAAAGCTACAGAGAAACCCTGTCTCAAAAAACAAAAAATAAAATAAAATAAAAAAATAAAATAAATTAAGAATCTGGGGTTATGATCTTTTGGTATGGCAGCCTCAGCACTGACTTTCCCTTGCTCTGTGATGCTGTGTAAGTCATTTGACCCATCTGAGCCACTGTTCCTCCTTGAAAATGAGCCAATATCTACCTATCCCCCTGGCCCACTATGCAAGAAAAAGTGTGCAGACTGGAAGGTAAACCACAGATGAGTTACTGGGGGAGCCTCCTTCTTTAGACAAGCTTGATCATTTCACCTTGGCCCCCTTGCTATGGTTCCTATATTCTCTTTGGACAAATTAGCATTTAATTTAATGAATACAAACAAAATACAAGCAAGAGGAAAGCAAGCAAACCAGGGATGCAGAGAAGAGACTGGTGTGAGTGTAAAGATGTCAAGGAAGACAATTTCAGCCAAGCTGACTGTACTTCCATGCTGTTGTGAGGGCAAAATGACAAACACATTCTAGGGGGGCTAGCCTTGGCTAGCTGTCATCATGTCATATAGCTTTTATCCACAGTCTGTCTTACTTTCTATGGCTTCATTGTAGACCAGCCCCATTCAGCAGTCATGGAAACTTCCATAAGCACATGATTCTTAGGTTTTAATTTATAAACCATTCAGAGCTATGTAAAACCTCACAGAATTTTGTACTCTCCCTTCCTGGAACGCTGATTGGTCCTTGTCCAGAGTATCCACTCTGTATATATTACCCACCCGCTAGTCATTTAGTAGCCTTTCCAGCAGTCAAACTGAGTGTTCTCACTTCACAGTGTATAACTCCAAGTAATCCTAGTTTACTTAATTCTGATCCCAAAGTGCAAACTTTTATTACAGTTTAATTGTTCTACATTGTCGATTGCTATAAATCCTCTTAATCTCTTACTGTACCTAATGCATGAATTAAACATTATTAAAAATATGTATGTATAATTTAAAAAACTCATAATATACACAGGCCAGTGCTCTGTGAGGTTTTGAAGTGGTTTTTAGACTGTTAATCTCCATAAAGAATGGGGTATATGTATGTCTGATTTGGGATAATTCGTGCTTGCTATTTGCATATACAATTCAACACACCTTCCCTGATGCTTCTGTCTATGAAAGAAAATATAACCATTTCTCAAAAATACACTAGTAATAAGACACTAGCATATTTCTGGACAATACCTTGAGTCAGCAGTCATAGGCATAGATCTACAAGAGTAAACAAGCAGTAACCACACACAAATGCACATGTACTGGGAAGACCCCAGAGAGCGAGGACTGACTGCTCTAACTGAAGCAGGCTCGGTCCACATGCTCTGGGGATGATGTCCAAGGAAAATATGGCCTAAGAGCCAGATGTTCAGGTCTTTTATTGTATTTTTTACTTATTTATTTTATATCCCAACCACATTTTCCCCTCCCTCCCCTCCTCCCATCTCTCCCTCCCCTCCTCTCTGCCTCCTCCTTCAATCAGCTACTCTGTGTCTATTCAGAAAGGGGCAGGCCTCCCATGGGTGTCAATAAAGCATGGCATATCAAGTTGCGGGAAGACTAAGCACCTCCGCTGGTATTAATGTTTAATGAAACCTTTATGTCTAAATTTTTTAATAAAATTTTCCTGGGCAGGGGAGGATGGCTCATTCAGCAAAGTGCTTGATGAGCAAGCATGAGAACCTGAGTCCAATTCCACAACTCTAAGGAAAAAAACAGACAAAAAACAAACGTGGTGGCAAATGCTTGTAAACCAGCCCGAAGAAGGTAACTGAAGCAGATCCTTGGGCGCATTGGCCTGTCAGGCTAGCCTAGTAGGTGAGTGAGTTTCAGACCAGCGGAACAATCTGTTTCAGAAAGCAAAGTGGGTAGCTCCTGAGGAACAACACGCATGGCCCCACACACATGCGCACAAAGACACACTGAGAAACAAATACACACGAATGCACATACGCACAAGTAATTGTAACATGTTTGACCTACAGAAACAGAACTTTCATATGGCTCAATTGGCAACCATATAGAAATATTTTAAAACTGTTTTCCTGTGGGAAATCCCAGGAGCATCTGCCACTCAGCAGCGTGCCCTGATTCAGCATAACACATATGCAGATGTTACCAGCTACAGAAGATGGCGCAACATACACTCATGCAACAGGAAAGCGCCAGTAGCCCACAAACTCCCTTTCTATTCTGCAACACCGTTATAAAGTTCACACTACACATCTGCCCCTGTGAGACGCGAAGCCTTACATCAGTCGAAAGCAGCAGCTACATAAATGAATATATAATATGTTGGCTGATGGAGCTGTATTTTCACACCCTTTGTCTTGCAACTCAACGGGATACATGTGAATTTACTGCCCACTCCCGCAGAGGCAGACAATGATGATCATCTACTCGTGGCAATTTCAGTTTTCATGACCATTCGTTCTTCTGCGGTGACTCAACCGCACCTTCATCTCCCTCCTTTCTTATCCCGGCCAGCGGGATACGAACGGTGGTCCCTCGTAAACCTAGAGGAGGAAGAGGAATGAAAGGCACAAGAGACACGAGAAATGAAGGCAAGACAGTATTTCTGATCAAACCGCAGTTTATTATTCCTCAGAAGCTGTTATATAGCATCCAGGCTAGGGGCAATGGGGGTGTCAGGTCTGATGGAAATCAGGCCTAGAGACATCCCTAGCTGAGAGGTAAATACTGGGAGTCTGTGATTGTTGACCAACAAAGGAAATGTTAATTGTTTCTAAGAGCCTGGTGCCTGCAGGTCTCATTAGGCTAATGTTCTAGGTCCCGAACTTGCCCTGCAAAGGTGAATATCTTAAGATGTCTGTAAATAAAATAGAGATCTCAAAATACAGGTCTTTGCTTCTGGCATTTTCTTTTTTTTTTTTTTTTTTTAATTGAGAAAAGGAAAAAAAAAGTATCCCCCTCCTCCCAGCCTCCCATTTCCCTCC
>NW_004949103.1:8915201-8927043 GCF_000317375.1 Microtus ochrogaster
AGATTGGCCTGTAATTCTCTTTCCTGGTTGAGTCTTTGTGTGGTTTTGGTATCAGAGTAACTGTAGCTTCATAAAAGGAATTTGGTAATGACCCTTCTGTTTCTATATTGTGGAATACATTAAGGAGTATAGGTATTAGCTCTTCTTGGAAGTTCTGGTTGCTTGTGGCATTTTCTAGCCCTTAACCAGGTCCTTGACTCAGACGGCTGCTTCAGCAAGGCTTTCTTCCAGCTCTCTTCTCTGAACCCTGCCAGCCTTTCAACCTCTGGTTTCCATTTCCCCCTCTTGTCCCACATTCTCTTGCTGTTCCCGCTCCTTTCTCTCCAAGTCCGCTCTTTTCCCGTTTCCTTCAGGCAGCTTCTCCGCGCACTTCTCTAGTCCGAAGTTGGCCTCCTCGTTCTTATTTGTGCTTTTTTATCTCCTGCGATGTCTGTGTCCCTAGATAACCGAGGCTCCTCGCACCGGACCCGGATTTCAGCAAAAATGCCACAAATACCAGTTGGTCTTTGTGTGTGTGATTTTAGGCAACGGGGGAAGACATGTGCAGAATAAACAACTGGAATGGAAACACAAAATCAGAGCCATGACAGGGAGAAGAAATAAAATATGTGAACCGAAAGAACCAGTCTAGTTAGAATGATTGAGCGTGAAATCTCCCTTCCTGGCAGCCCAAGCATGTATTCTCTGGTGTGTGGAGGGTGAAGGGCCGAAGGAGAGGAAATGAATTCTCCTTTCGCCCCGACAAAGCCCTGCTTTTGGAGCACGTGCTTTTCCCCATTTCTTCGTTCTGTTTTCAGCAATCCATTAATCTCTTGCTGAACATCCAGATCGTCACCGTGTCGGAGCCTCCCGCAAACCCTGTTTAGACGGTTGTTCTCTATAGTAAACACAAAGCTTCTGGTGAGGACAATTTATGTTGATGCTGTTGCTATGGTGTTGGGAAAGGAGACTTGCAATTCTTGGCTCATCAGCTTCTGCTGGTTAGCACGTTCCAGCTGCAGGGGCTGGCTTCAGGAGGGAAGAAATCAGATAAAGGAAAGAGGGAAGGGCAGTTCTTCTGAATTCTTGACCATTTTCCTCCATGGTCACCCTGAGCTTCATCCTTCCTCGTTTCTAGTCTATCGGTCTCCCTCTGGGACCCATTCAAGCTGAATTTTTCATTCCAGTGGGACTTGCAAGCTTTACTGATAGTGGTATTTAATCCAAAAGGCCATCAACGTGAAGGGTGGCTTTCATTTTCTAGGTGGTATCATTGGTGAGTTAATTTTTACTTTGCATCTCTTTGTAAAATGTGAAGATGGGGTATACATCAGACTCACTATATGGCTACAGCAGGTAAGCACAGGGGTGACTAGCAACCCAGCCACAACTTGGTTTGAGCCACAGGCACACATCGCTCTCCTGACAGTGCCCTAGCCACCGGGGACTCTACCTGCTTTGAGCTACATTCCTCCCTTCCCCAGAGCAAACCACTCACGTCAACCTAGAGCCCCGCAAAACACTTAGCAAAACAGATCTTGAAGGTAAGGGCAGTGGGCCAATCCAGCCTAAACTAGTTCAGGCTGCTTGTGCAGGAAGGAAAACTCTATCCTCAAAATAAACATTTAGGGAAGAAAAAAAAAACCTGTTTACCATCGTAGACCTATGCAAAATTGGCATATGATTACATACGCATAATTACACAAGATTAAAATTAGATGCATCTTTAGAAAAACATGTCCAATGGCTTCCATAAAGCAAATCTATCAATCAACACAGAAATCACCCATATTCTGCCCCCAGCAGTAACTCTTCCGTCTGGAGCCACACAAAGACGCCCCTGGAAGTCATCAGAGGCTTTGAGTACATATTTGAGCTTTAAGCTCCCTTGCTATTTGTTCTGTCTGTACTTTCACTTCACTTCTGACTGAAACCCCTCAATAGTGCACGAATTAATTGTGTATGCTTCCTCAATTCTTTAACAAGATGCCAAGGGCCTGCAAACACTCAATCCAGACAGAGACCACCAGTAGCAGGGTTTCGGTGAAACAGTAAGGGGCTGTATAAATAAATCATAGCTACTGTTAAAATCCTGTCTCCACCACTGGGAACAGACTAGAAGATAAACCCTTGGCAAGCAGCGGGTAACAATACTGTGTAACTGAAGGATGTGGGCATTTCAGGCGGTCTCAAAGCTGGCTGCGCCTTAACTCATAGAGAGGGAGCCTCAGAAACCCCTTATGTGCAGGCTATCCCCACAACCGTCAGAGCTCTGAGGGTGGACCCAAGGTGTGTATAGTTTTGTAGAGCTCCCCCATGACTTCCGTGTGCAGTCTTTGTGAAGAATCACCGACTTACAGAAAGTGACAGACAATGGTGTAGCTGTTGAGTTCCCAAGGCCTTGACTTGAGGACACCGACTGTTCTTTAACCACAGCTGGACCCTTCCAGGAACGCTGAAGAAAGAGAAGTCATGGACGGCACGTGTGGGGACTTCTATGTCTACAGCATCGACAGTCTAATTCTTCAACCAGCATGGTGGGCGGGAAGGAAGGAGGCTTGAGGAATTAGCAAAAGCAACAGAATCTGGTTTTGGAATGCAACTAACTTTTAGAATATGTCAGACCTATGCATATTTGAGCCAGAGTAAATCAAACCAAATCATGTTAAGTTTATGAAATACTTTTTAAATAGTGAGAAGCTGTTTGTTTACATCTACTAGATGTAGCAGAGTTTCTTGACCACGTGGGTCCCCACGTCACACCTCATCATAGATTTCTCTTTAATTGCTGTTTGTGAAACTGCTCAAGAATAGCCACTTCATCACCTCTCCTTTATCATCACAAGCTTCCCACAAAAGGCCTACCCTCCATTTAACACAGAAAGAAAACAATTCAGATGAGTCAACAGAACTCATTGAGAACAAGAATTTGCCTGAAGTCAGTAGATGCCAAACTAAGACGCAAGCCTGGGTCGTAATGACCCTCTCAAACCCACTGGTTTTGACCCTGATACTCTGGATGTAAAGCCCAGCCTTCATTCCTGCAAAGCTATGTGTTCGTTTCATAATCTGCAAAAACATGATAACTGTGCCCTAAAGAATCTGACAGACACCAGAATCTCTGAATGAAGGAGAAGATATCACCAAGTCTGTAGTCATCTCTTCAGGTCCAAATCATTTCAGAGAAAAGTGGAGGGGTGTGGGGTCTTTGCTCTCATTGACACAGATGCCTAGGATGGTGGTGGAGGAGCAGCCAGAATAGGAATTGCCCATAACTGTCACTAATCAGGAAATGTTGCTCCCTCAGCTTGGGCAGTCGGGGTTGGATAGAGCTGAATGTGCCAAACACCATTCATCTGCGCCATCTGCTCCTTCTACTCCCTGAACAAGGAGTCCTTGCTGACTTCTGCCTGCCAAAGCATCATGTGTGCCAGCTCATTTGGCCATCTCCTCTTGAGGAAAGCCAGTCTCCGTGTCCTGCTCTGATTTTTTTGATTGTTTTGATTGCTCTGAAAACAGATTAGTGTCCATTTGCAAGCCCCCATCTCCTCCTAATGCCTCCAGGTGTCTGTGAGCCACGGGGCTTTCATTTCTGGTCTATTAACTCTGAAGAGAATTAACCCTAATAAAAATATAACATTCGCTCCAAATAGCTGGATACTGCATGACAGTGAGATGCTCTCCTTTGGTCTGCACAATGCCGAGATTAGTAGGAGTTCTTCTTTGCAATGAGAGGGAAATGAGCAAAATGCCACTTCCTCCCCAAAAGAAAGGCTGATGCAATATCCCCTTGAAGGAGTAAATGGCACTTCATATTGCTCTAATAAAAAGAAAAACACTTTAATGTTACGTTGAAAGGGGGAAACTGACTTGCAGCTTCATTCCAGGATAAATTTAGTTTCCTTGATAATAAATCTTAATAAGGCTATAACTTTGACTGTTCAGTTCAGATAGAAAAAATGCCAAAATGTCCAATAAAGCACAGATTAGCTAAGCATTTTTTTTCAGCTCACATTTCCATGTTTTTTTTTTCAAAATTTATTCTAGTGAGAATTTGAAAGAAGACGTGTCACATACCCATAAATACAACCAACTCAGATAGAAAACGAGTCTCAGACCAAATTGGTCCAGGGAGTTTATGGCAATTTGGCCATGGCTGCTGTCCAGAAAACCACAGTTTATTGCAAAAGTTGTCAGCCAATACCTACTTTTCCTCTCTCCTGCCAACTATGAGGGGCTAATTCTGGGGGAAAATACTAGTTCAGCGCCCAGTTGGTTGTTATTGCCCTCTTACCGAAAGACAAGCTGTGGGAGATTGGAAAAAATATACAACACAACCAATATATGTTTGAGATTGAGCCAGATGTCTCTAGTTGTTCAAAATGTGTTTGAGTCCATGATGAATACATCTTGGAAGGTAACAACAACCACGACAGAAACTGTTTGATGAGTCTCTAAACCCTGACTCTGGAGGCAAAAGTCTCCCATGATTATAAAGCTCTCAGGATACATCGCAGTATTCACAGCCGGGGGCAGCCGGGACAGTAGGTGTCAACAGTTGGTTGTGATGGGAGTTTTTGTGGAAGACTGACACATGCACTTAATCACTGTAAAGACCCACTTTGGGGGGCTGGAGAGATGGCTCAGAGGTTAGAAGCATTGCCTGTTCTTCCAAAGGTCCTGAGTTCAATTCCCAGCAACCACATGGTGGCTCACAACCATCTGTAATGAGGTCTGGTGCAGAATACAGTATATATAATAAATAAATAAATCTATAAAAAAGACCCACTGTGCAAATAGGGAAAATGAGGCACGATTGTCACAGAAGAAAAGGGTGGACCAGGTTGTAAGAGAACGAGAAAACCCACGTATCATCAGCAACAAGGAAGGAGAGGCTTGTCCATGCTATCTTCTATGAGGGCCAAGTAGCTCTGTTTAGTCAGAAAGGAATGTTCTGGAAGAAAAATAGCAAGATGAAAGCAAGAGATTAGACAAGGATTTGGATTGGGAAAGGATGGAAATGGAGGAGAGGTGATTCTGACTTTCTTCTGAAGGGAATGGGAAGTCATCAAAGGTTTTGGTGTGAGGGAAAGACATATGGGGAGCAGAGTGTGGGAGACGAAGCCACTGAAGTGCAGAGGGGAGAGACAGCAGTCTGCGGCCAGATGGAGGCCTTCCCTCATCATGCCAGAGCTCTCTGGAGGTCAGAACTGTGTGAGGCTCGGGGTGTCCAGTCAGCTCTGCTGTTCTCTGCCCTGGGTGCAGGAAAGTGCTGCCGATGAGTCAATGGCCTGAGCTCGGCCTAATGTGTCTCCTGCTGAAGGGTCTAAATCCCCTAGGCCTTTGATGTGGATATGTCATCAGTACATTGAGTGGGTGCCAGAAAGTCTTCCAGGGGAGAACACGCAATCCAGGAGGCCCCACGCAACACACATGTGGGCCTCGGCAAGCAGAGAGATGGTGGTGAGGGAAAAACAGAGTGGAGGAAAAATGAGAGCTCTCCTCCAACGCAGTAGGACATAGCTTTAAATTATGGGTCCCCGTGCAAAAACAATATGTGAAGCCTCACTCGAACGCTGCTGGTCCTTGAGGAACGGCTTTCTGCAGACATTCTGCCTTACCCTCTGATGGCTCATGCCTGCACACGAGGCCCCATTGGATTCAGGTTGTTATTCCAGCAATCTAGAGATTGGAAACATCCTAGCTAGGCCTCAAAGTTCTTTCACACTGCTTAAAGGTTATAAAATTTCAAGAAGGCTATGCTAGTGGACAAGAATTGAACCTGAGTTCACTCTTAGCCATATGACCTTGGGCAAGTATGTTCATCTCTGAACAGCAAGAGAAACACAAGGGTCCAGGGAGCCTGCAGCTATAACAGCATCTTACTCAAACCAGGGAGTTGACATAGGAGTGAGCAGGATCTGAACTCAATATGGACAAAGCCAGGCAGGAAAAGCTAATGAATCTGGTGGGATTCCTGAGAACTCAAAGGTCACCAGCTACTTGCCTTACTCAGTATCCTCATGTGCATCCTCATGCACAAGGGAGTCACATGGAATGATTTGAAAACACCTAGACTGACTGAGAGAAACCAGGGAACAAAAAAGAAAGATTTCTGTGGTTTTTCGAATACGGGGTCTCATGTTTTAATTCTGTACCAGGCCTATACTATGTTGTTGGCCCTAGAGGTGAGACTGAGGGAGAAGGGATCTCTGATGATATAGTGGGTAGAAATGAGTCAAAACAGACTGATGTTACCAACTTTGAGTAGTGCATGATTCTTCCTTACATAGACCTCTGTAAGGGCATTGTGGGGCACATGGTATCCCAGCCCCTTCCTGCCTCCAAGCAAGCCAGTCTCAGACACCTCTAAGCAAGTGCTCTATCACAGCTCCATGCCTACAATAAACCCACCTACAGACAAAACAAGACTGTCAAAAACAATGTTAGTGTAAGAAACTGAATTGTGGAATTGAAAAATAAATTTCAGCAATGAAGATAATTTACAGGTTATCATTCAAACTTCTAAAAGCCCTGGCAGAGTCCCTGGCACCTGGGTGAGAACTCTACGTGGCCAATCATCACAGGGTCTGATTTCTAGGCCCAGGGGTCTAGCCAGAACAGGCTTCCATCCCTGCCAAAGAATGACTCTTCCCCAGGAACACCCTCCAGCAGCATGGTAAGGCCAAGCAAGCAGACCCTGAAGGCAAAGGAAGAGAAAAGGTTGGTCACCGTGCACAAAGCTGAGAGGCCAGGTGACGGCCCCACCCCTGTCCAGGTAGGGGTAGATATAGGCTGGCAGTGCCTCCCCCATTCCAGAAGTCCCAATGTCCTCTGCTCCAACACCCTCAGCTTTGGCCTCATCTGTCAAAGGTCTGGCAGGACTAACAGGAATCATCTATCCTTGGAAAAGGCCTGCAGTGGCTCCCATTTGAGCAATCTGAGTAACCAGAGCTCTGAGGCTGCAGCAGGTATTCAGGCATTGAGAGTTCCTTTCTAAGGGCAAAAGTAGCCCATAAGTCTTTTAAACCATTGCCAACAGGTGATCTGGCAACTGTGGAGTCTGTGAATCATGAGGCCTATCTACAAACGACACACTTAACACACTGTTAGATACAGTCCGTTCTCATGGCCTACCGTAGTGAAGGACGCACAATCACCAGTGGTGTTGAGCGGGAGCCCTGAGATGCCGATGAGCTCCTCTACCAAGAGGTCTAGAACACTGTTCCTAAGAGCCTTCATCGCAGCTTTAGCAACTGCTCGTTATAAAACTTTGTCTTGGCTGTGTTTGTTTAGATCACCTTTTCTATGCCCTGTTGAATCAATAACATTGAAATTCATGCCAAGAGCACTGTATCTTGTGCATGAGCAAAGTTGACCTAAAGTAGTTTCCTCTGTAACACACAGCCTTCCGGCACTTAGAAATACCGATAGCACCTCTTTTTGGGTCTGGCTTACCTCACTCAGGATAGTGTTTTCTATTTCCATCCATTTGTATGCAAAATTCAAGAAGCCCTTGTTTTTTACTGCTGAGTAGTACTCTAATATGTATATATTCCATACTTTCTTCATCCATTCTTCCATTGAAGGGCATCTAGGTTGTTTCCAGGTTCTGGCTATTACAAACAATGCTGCTATGAACATAGTTGAGCATATACTTTTGTTGTATGATAAGGCCTCTCTTGGGTATATTCCCAAGAGTGGTATTTCTGGGTCCAGGGGTAAGTTGATCCCGAATTTCCTGAGAAACCACTACACTGCTTTCCAAAGTGGTTGTACGAGTTTGCATTCCCACCAGCAATGGATGAGTGTACCCCTTTCTCCACAACCTCTCCAGCAAAGGCTATCATTGGTGTTTTTTATGTTAGCCATTCTGACAGGTGTATGAGACAATGGGGATGTTCTATTGGGAACTCACCAAGGCCAGCTGGCCTGGGTCTGAAAAAGCCTGGGATAAAACTGGACTCTCTGAACATAGCGGACAATGAGGACTACTGAGAACTCAAGAACAATGGCAATGGGTTTCTGATCCTACTGCACGTACTGGCTTTGTAAGAGCCTAGGCAGTTTGGATGCTCAACTTACTAGACCTGGATGGAGGTGGGGGTTCCTTGGACTTCCCACAGGGCAGGGAACCCTGATTGCTCTTCGGGCTGAGGAGGGAGGGGGACTTGATTGGTGGAGGGGGAGGGAAATGGGAGGCGGTGGCGGGGAAGAGACGGAAATAAATTAAATAAATAAATAAATAAATAAATAAATAAATAAATAAATAAATAAAATACCAATAGCAAGCCGTTTGTTTCATTTCCGTGATGGTTTCATTTATTATTATTTTACATATATGAGGGTTTGCATGCACGTATGTCTGTGTACCGTGTGTATACAATGCCCTTAGAAACCAGAAGAGAGTGTTGGGTCCTTGGGATTAAAGTTACAGACATTTGTGAGCTGTTATATAGGTGCTGGGAATTGAACTCAGGTCTTCTGTAAGAGCAGCCAGTGCTCTTAACCATTTAGCTCTCGCTCCTGACCCTCCATTTTAAATAACAGAACTATAAAGTAAAAGAAACGTAATACATTTAACACTAAATTCACTGGAGGCAGGGAGGAAGAAGAACAGTCATTTACAACAGGCAGGTGAGAACAGAAGACAAAATGTCTTCATCTTTTGCCTCAGCCAAGCACACTTGCAAATAAAATAACTAGCAAAGCACCATGAGCATCCTTGTGGGAATTACAGATTTGTTAACCAAGGGTGAATTTGAAGATTCAGCAACTGTGACAGATGAGGAGTGGTTGTCTATGTAAAATCCACTATAACCCCGCCCAGCAGGTCTGAGATGCAGTCCCTAGTAGGCTTCTATCTGAGGCCTACCAGTGTTAGGCTAAAGAGGACCATGTGTCAAATGGAAACACAGGACTCTTGCAAAGTTATGTTTTACTTTGAAAAGATGAAGATCTCAAATCTTTAAACCTTTCCAAGATACCACATAACCATTTGCATATTTCAGCATTAAATTAAGAAAATATTTTTCCAATGAAGGCAGACTCTTTAACTGAATCTTAAATTTATTTTTAGCATGGTTTTACCTAGGTTCATTTTGTGTTGAGAACTTACATCCTAGGCTGAGGATGACCTTGAACTTTGGATTCTCCTGTTTCTACCTCCTTCGTGGTGGGACTGCAGGCATGTGCCTCCACAACCAGCTGATGTGCTCAGGATAGAACCCAGGCCGTCCTAACGCTGGGTAAACATGTTACCACCTGAACCACATCCCCAGCCCTGCCTTTTCTACTTTTAATTGACACATGATAATCTGATAGTCATGTATACTGGCCAGGGGAGGATGAGGAATAGTGGGTGGCAATTTTAAATTTTCAAATAGGTATACAAGGCACATTGATCATAGAGTCACCGGCAGATACACTACTTCAAACACTTACTGTTGCTTTGTGTTGGGGACATTCGGAACTTTCTTTTACAGTTTTTTTGAAACATGATTAACTATTAACTACAGTACCCCAATGATCTATAGACTACTGGAATGAAACTCTCCAACCTGAAGGTTTCACCATTTAGCCAGTGCCCTCTACCCAGCCCCCCACCTCTCCTCCACCCTTCCCAGCTTCCCTTAGCCACCGTTCTAATCTCTACTTCATGTCGTCCGTGTTTCATCCTCCGCATGTGAGTGAGAGCATGCTGCGTTTGTCTTTCTGCTTCTGGCTTATTTCATTTAGCGTACTGTCCTCCAGACCGTGTAAATCAGACTCTCTGGAACTGCTACAAACTCATCTTAGTTCTGTGCTTGGGAATGACACAGAATGTGGTAACCCTCCTTCCACAGAGCACCCTGTTGGTTGTCTTATTACTCTTCCCCCCCCCCTTTTTTTTTTACTCTTTTGGGGGCAGGCCACCCAGCTCCCAAATAAATCACAATCAGAGACTTGTATTACTTATAAATACCCGCCCTTGTCTTGGTTTATTTCTAGCCAAATTTCCTTAATTTCAATTATCCCATTAAACTTCTGCCCCCGGGGCTTTTTTCTCTTCTTACTTCTGTGTACCTTATTTTCACTCCGACTCCATGGCTGGCTGTGTGGCTGGGTTGCAGCCCCTCACACCCTCCTCTGGTTGTTTTCTTGCTCCTAGGTCTCTTTTCTCCAAAATCTCTCCTCTATTTATTCTCTCTGCCTGGCAGCCCCGCCTATTCTTGCCTTGCTTTGCTCTTGGCCTCTCAGCTCTTTATTAGGCCAATCAGGTGTTTTAGACAGGAACAGTAACACAGCTTCAGAGAAGTAAACAAATACAACATAAAAGAATGCCATCTTTGCATCATTAAACACACATTCCACAGCATAAACAAATGCAGCACATCTTAAAATCATATTCTACAGCAGCGCCCTTTCAAACATTTGAAGATGCTGCCAGTTCCCACTTCCAAAACTACAGCTTCCCACCTTCAGCACCCTGCTCTGACTGTTCCTCACAACCTCTCCAATTTCTACATCTCAGTAGCTTTGGG
The DNA here is from genome assembly GCF_000317375.1 of Microtus ochrogaster. NCBI lineage: Eukaryota > Metazoa > Chordata > Mammalia > Rodentia > Cricetidae > Microtus > Microtus ochrogaster. The sequence goes on from NW_004949103.1 coordinate 8,925,704, forward strand.
GGCATGTTCTAATCATGTCAAAACTTATAGCCACCTCCTGCTCAGGCTAGAGAATAACATGACTAACACCAAACTCTAGGCAAGGCAATTAATGCAAAGAACATTTCTGGGCAGATTTCTCAACACGCATGAGTCAACTTTTTAGACCAAATCTTTAAGTGTCTCCTAATTTATGCTAAAGGGCACTAGTGAGGTGATCCAGGGAGCAATGGCGCCTGCTCCCAAGTCTGGCTACCTGAGTTCAGTTCTTAGGACTCACGTGGCAGAAGGAGAGAACGGACTCTCACAAGTTGCCTACTGCTTTTCACAAATGCTCCATGGCATGTGTGCATCTATGCAAACCCACATGCACACACACGTACTAAAAATAAGTATGTGATTTAAAATATCCTGATGAAGCAATCATATACGTGCACCAAACGTAATCTCACCACAAGGATGCTCATTATGGAGATTTTTATTACTCCAACATATGGGTACAATTAAGACATCAAAACTTTTAATTCTAAAGAAAAATGTGCCACATCTGTATAACCGCTATATACTATGCAGCCATTAAAGATGACAATGTCAGAAAGTCTTCATCAAGTTACATAGATATCTGTAGAATCATAGAGAACTATGTAAAAGACTGGATACAATCTGATTACATTTTAACTAAAATAGCCATCTATTCAAAATATATAAAGAGAAATATTCCCCAGAGGTTAGCAGTGGTTCTCTGTAGTAACACCTTTTATCACTGAGACAAATACTCCAAAGAAAATGTTCAGAGAGTGAAGATTCATTGTCATAGGCTCCATCCAGTCCATAGTAGACAGGCTCCGTTGCTGTGGGCCTGAACTGATGCAGCAGAGCAGCTGAGTGACAGGGTGTGACAGAGACAAGAAAGGGACAGGAGACATCGTCCAGGGGCATGGTTCAGGGACCTGCTTCCTCCAGCTAGGCTCCACCCCCTCTATTAGCCATCTGTTGAAGTAGCACCCCAGCTGGGTTTGACACCTTCAGTCCATGAGCTGGTGGGAGACCTTTCATATCCATGCCATGCATTTTCTGTAGCTTGTCTATCTAAAGTATTACTTGTGCTTCTTGTTTTCTTCAGTAAGAAACTTCATTTATAATAAGAAAAGGTAACCCTTTGTTAGTTGACTATTCCTCTCAGAATAAAGAACCGTACCCTGGCATGGGATTAAGACTGCTGGTGACTTCGGCTTCTCCTTACATTAGCATTTTCATTTTTATCCCAACACAACACCCAGATCCCTGACTTCATACCCCTGCTGGCCATCTGACACCTTCTGATGATTGTCTCCTATAGAACATGGTAAAGCCAGGCAGTA
>NW_004949103.1:8927153-8953069 GCF_000317375.1 Microtus ochrogaster
AAATATGTATTTGATTTAGTGCTCAAGATGAAAGAAAGAAAGAAAGAAAGAAAGAAAGAAAGAAAGAAAGAAAGAAAGAAAGAAAGAAAGAAAGAAAGAAAGGTAGGTCAAGAAATTTTCACGGGTGTTCTAAATAAAATTTTTGTCACTGAGGTATGAGAACCAGACTCTGCTCCCCAACACGCACATTTTAAAAGTGAGTAGGTATGAAAGCTACCTATAATCTCGGGGCTCTTGAGGCAGAGAAAGAGGATCCCATGACAAACTACCTAACCAGACCAGCCAATTTGGTAATCTCTAGGCTCAGCAAAAAACCCTGCCCCATGCAATAAAAGTAGAGAGCAATCAAAAAAGACACCCAACTTCAGCCTCTTGCCTCTACATGAACACATGAACTTCTATTCCCACACACATGTAAAGCAACACACATGCTAACACACATATCATACACACATACAAACAAAAAGCAATGCAGCTTGAAGAAACTGTTCTCAATTACATGAGTAATAGCAAGAAGGCAATGCCAACCCAAGATTGTGTGTCTAATCTAAGTCTATGTCTCCCCAGGACTGTATAACAGGGCTTTCCTATCTTTGTACTATAATCATAGCATAGGCAAATCATTTACATTGTTTACAACATTATCTGGGGAGAAATACCCTGAAATATAGTCCCTTCCATTGCCATGTCTACAAACAATAAAAGTAATTCCAGATATGTGTTTTTCCCTTTTGAGAGAATGACCCTGGCCCCTCAAAGCCAGACAATAAAGTTCAGTTTGCAAACACATGCCCAGCATAGTCAGAATCACAAATATGGTCTACTGTGTTTCATTATAAGAATTTAATATTGAATTACAAAGCCTAAATGGCATAAATAAATTCCAGATGTCTTCCCAAATCCCTAAATCTCACATTAGACTAGAAAGAGACATCGCTGTGTATGAATAGTTACATTTAGTTCCCCCCAAAGCCCAAAAGATAGTTCCTCCGCAGTTCTTCAGCCTTCTCCCAAGAAAATCCACGAACACTTGAGCTCCTGAGATTCACAGCCCAGCTGTCTGCCATGTGCGCTGCCTATTTATCTCCGCTCAAGGGACAACAGCAGCATGGTGATACAGGGAATGGGAGCCAGGCTGCCTGAGTCCCGCGCAGCGGGGTGGCTTTGAAAAATATCCTCCATCTTCTCATTTGTCCCTTGAGAATGAACACAGCAGCCACATTTCATGGTGCTCCTACCATGGTGCTAGCCACATAGCAATGTGCTGTACTTGTTACTAAGAATCGTGTAACATGGAGGTCCTTCAAGGCAGAGAAAGTCCACATCCCTTTTCAGCCAAGATAAGTAGACCTGTGTCTCCTTAACTTTAGATCACAAAGAGTCTCCTCCTGGGAATGACCAATGAGCTAACTTCGGATCATAGTTGGTTCTAAACCTGGTCAAGCCCTGACTTCCCTTATTGCTGATCCATGTATTCAAGCCATGTCATTCTACCAACTGTCCGGTGTGCAGTAACAAAGACACAAAAGTTCTGGCCTCAGGTTTGTGGGAATGGTTTTTCCAATTAACTTAAAGATCAAATCTATGGAATTTCCCATGTTTACAATGATAACTATCAGAAGCTGATCATTTTCTTGCTGTTATCTTAACCCGATGACCTCATTAATAATTGGCACCTGTGTTTATAAAAAGAATTACAACTCTAAAAGGTCTTCATTACTGACCCTTAACAGAGTATTTACAGCCAGCATATCCTCCAGTGGCACAGCTCACACCTCCAGAGTGTGGGTGGATGCCAGATGGCATCGGCACAAGCTTCGTGCAAGTTCAGATGTGGCCTGCCTTCTGCCTCGGAATAGCCACACAAGTGTGCACAAATTTAGTGTTTACAGATTGCTTTCACGTGCAACACCGTGCCTACTCCTCCCACCAGCTCTGTGTGAGAAGGTTTCATCGTCATCATCATCATCGTCATCGTCATCATCATCATCATCTTACCATGTTGCAATGTAGACAGCTGAAACCAGGGAAGATGAGAATCCTTGTCTAAAATTTAGCCAGCAAGAAAATTAGGAGAAATTGGAACATGGATTTCTTGCCTTGAAATTTGTGTGTGTGTGTGTGTGTGTGTGTGTGTGTGTGTGTGTGTGTGTGTGTGTGTGTCTGTGTGTGTGTGTGTGTGTGTGTGTTTCCTACTAAACTTCACTCATCAAGTTACAGGACTGGCAACCAAAATGCTTAAAGCAGTCACAGGAACTCTTGGGCTCTATCTCTTCTTTGAGTGTTCTTTGTTTATTTGAAGCTCTGGGTTTCCTGTTTTGTCTGATGTTCCCATGGTTGGCAAGAGCAAGCCCAGGCACAGGCTAGTCCTTCAACCAGGTGGAGCTGTCTCTGCAAGCTGTGACTGTGTACTGCAGAGTGGGAGAGGGGCTGGGTTTAATTGCTGTGTTATTGGAGCAGAATTTTGCTACACTGTAGCCAAATGATGCCTCATCTACAAAGAAAAATGAACTACTCCAGAGAATTTGTTCACAAAGAAGCCACATCCTTTGCAACAGTCAAGTATTATACTCAGCTCTGAAATTATTGCTTAATGAGTCTAGGATGAAAACGTGAAGCAGGGACCCGTCAGTGAGGGAGTGTATCTGACTTCAGGAGAAGGAAATCAATCTCTGTGGTCTGGTCTAATGACTTTCTCACTTAGAAAGACGCGTGTGGATATGCAGTCAGGAGTCGGTGCAGTGGAGACTGACTTGGTTTGACCTCCTATAGCAAGACGCCATTGACTGGGTGACTTAACAAATATTTACTGATCAAATTTGAAGATTTAATAGTAAATGACCTATGGACAGGCAAATCTCATGTCCACTGATTGGCCATATTCATCCTTCATTCTTGAAATGTTTTCTCCTGGCAGAGAGGGAGAGATTATAGCTCTCAGGTCTCTTATAAAGGGCACTAACCTCTTTCATGAGGATTCCATTCTCTTGAATTAATAACCTCACAAAGTCCTATCTTCAGCCATCACATTGAAAGCAAGGGCTACAATACATGATTTGTGAGGGAAACGCCACACATCTACCTTCCCGCATGTCGTTCTCGGTCGCAACTTTCTGTTACTTCAATGTCATGACTTTATTTTGAACCAATGACAAACTAGATACTATCAAATCTGAGCAGGCAATACAGACTTTGTCTTGCTTCTTTTCCAACAACCTCATCCATCAACTTCTGCTCGTGCACCATTCTCCCTAGTGGGTGGGTCGCACGGCCTCGGCTGGAGTCTGAGAAAACGTGGATGAGTTGATTATACTGCCTCCCTAAAGAAGAGCTCTGGGGTAAGAAAGAAGAAAGAAATAGGAGTTGAGCAATATCTGGGAAACCGCTACTCACTGAAGGTCTGATAGGTACAATTTAGAACAGTCCCGAAGAGAAAGAGCACTCTGCTCACATTAAGCATCCTGAAAGTGAATCCTGAGAAATGTAAAACGTAGAGGAAGATGTGCTTCTCTTATGGGATTGTTCTTTGGATGTTTACACAAGACAATGGCTGACTGGCTCAACACAGACATTCCGAAGATGACGGCAAATGGTCCTTTCTCTTTGGTCTCTCTCTCTCTCAGAGATGTCACGCTACTTTCCACTGGGAATGGCTTCATATATTCTCCATCTAATTAATCTGTTACCATCCAGCTACAACTGTGATCCAGTTCTGACTGATGGTACCCTTATCCCCTAAACCACACAAGCACAGCACTGCTGATATACTGAGCCAGTCAAATCTCTTCTGCCTCCTGGTTGTCTCTTTTGGTTGATTCTAGAACTCTTGGGATATTTTATTCATGCTCAGCTAACATAGCAGTACCCTTGGTACTGGTGGTTTATTAACCTATTCATTATGCTCTACACTTTCTGGGACGTAGCCCTAGTCATTGAATAAGTGAATCTCAGCTTCATCATCATTTACCAGACGTGTAATCCTGGGCAAGTTTCACACCTCCAATAGGTGAGAAAAGAAAAGTTATGAGCTTGTGAAACTTTAGAATTGTTCATTCGGCCATAGTATGATAACAGCAACAGCTGAAAATTGAACTACCATATAGCCAAGGAGCATAGATGTGCAACAAGTTATGCCAAAGGTGCACACATGCATGTACACACATGTGTGCAAATATGCATGTGTGTGTGAGTGTGTAATACTAGGGACTTAACCCACAGCCTCACACATGCTAGGCAAGAGGTCTACTACTGATCTACATTCCTAGATCCCTTTTGACTGTTTATTTTGAGACTGGGTCTCACTAAGTAGTCCAGGCTGGCATTGAAGTATGATCCTCCTGTCTCATTCTTTTGAGTGGCTGAAGTTATAGGCCTAGGACACCAAGCCTGATTCAAGAGTAATAATTCCACAGTATTATCTGTACTACAACAAGATGTGTTATCTTTCTGGTTTGAATTAAAATTAACAAGCCTTCCTGAGTTGTAATAACCTCACATAAAAATACACTGAAGAAACAATGACCCACAAACATCCCAGAATCCCTCTGACTTTTATAACATGGGAAAACACTACTACAGAACAGAGATGCTTCTCGGGCAAAAGGTAGGCTCAAGTTTCAGGGAACAGCTGGAGTGTCTCTGTGCTGCCAGTAGATGTGGTGAAGAACCCCTCCTCTGTGAGGCTGCTCCTGATTGTCAGTGAACCCCAAAGTGAGTTTGGCAGCCTGACAGCATTGCCTCAAGCTTCCTCACTGACCGAAATGTAAATTCACAGCAGAGCAGGATATCACGTTCTATCTTTACACTGACATATCTGTCTCCTTTCTACAGAGCATCCAGTGAAACGGGGATTTTGGAAGCAAACAGCAGGTGTTTGGCATCAGCTCTGCTTGCACATGGGGTTTATGTCAAAATCTAATGCTAACTAGAATAGCTCAAGAGATTGTTTTTCAACAGTATAAACATTAGAAATTTACTTATGTGCCTAGAATTATAATTGGTTTGGTCCCCCAGGACTTCCATGTAATAAATGTGTAAGTTTGGACCCATTACTTACTGCCCCAGTTGTTTCATTGTGTGTAAGAGGAAAATAATAATATTTCCATTGAGCAAAATGCAATTTGTATTATAGGAAGTAGGAAGTTAGTGATTTCACATGGTTCATCATGCACATCTCTCACTGGATTGAATCCAGGAGGGAAGAACTCGTGTCTGTCTGTTGGTTCCAACTCTTTGGGTTGCACATGACGGGTACCTGACTCAAAGTAGCTTACAGAGAAATGGGAATGCTTTATTTCATGCAGTGGATAGTCTTAGCTTCAAGCATGGCAAGATCTCCTCCTTCCGTGTGTGTTTGTGTGTGCCTATGTGTGCACCTCTGTTTGTCTGTGTGTTCCTATGAATGGGTGTGTGTGCATGTGTGTCTCAGTGTGTCTGTGTGTGCCTATGTGAGCATGTGTCTGTGTGCATCTGTATGTGTTTTTATCTGTATCTGTTTGTACCTTTTTATGTCTGGGTGTATATACCTGTGTGTGTGTGTGTGTGTGTGTGTGTGTGTGTGTGTGTGTGTGTGCATCTCCTCCTTCCTCTATGTCTGTAGACTTCACACTGTGGAGAAGATGACCAGTGATTGAAAGGACATGTTTCCATGGACTGTCTTTCTTGAGTTATGCATGCCATCGACCTTTGTTGCCAGATGTATCACGTGTGTTCTCTATGGCTCAACCTACTTGACCTGCTCACCTTGTGGGGGAGGCTGTAGGAGCCAAGGACATTGCACAAGGCAGCCTTCTTTGAGCCACACAGAAAAGGAGGTCCCACAAAGACAGGAGGTCCTGCCTCACTGAACATGGCCTTGCATTACAGGGATGTGTGTGCAAGGCTCAGAGGCAACAGCATACACACAAGATTTACTGCTTGACGCACAGATCAAATAACCAACTTTGCCTAATTTGCCTAAGAGATCCCTGGTTTTTTATCAATGGAGACCACGCTCTGGAGAACCTTTCTCAGCCCTAGGCAAATCATTTCTTTCGTTTTACTTTTGGTGTCACGTTTACCTTTCAAACAACCTGTGATTTGCATTTTGTTTGCATTCCCCAAAGTAGCTGTTATGTGTTGTTTGTAAAACAAGCCAGGCCTCACTAAACACACTAATCTCATCTAATCTGCGAAGTAAGTAGGAGCTAACTGTTGTTAAGAGAAGAGCTTGTGAGCAGTGGCTGGGGATGCTGACATGATGTGGGTATTATGTTGAGATGAAGATGAGGAATGAGGAAAGAAGACAGGATATTGAGAATTTGAAATGGGGAGATTGGGAACTAGAAGGACTTGGGACCAGGTTGTTAATGGTGTCTTGGTTTTACTGTTGACAGAGAAACAAATTATCAGTAAAGGAAAACTAAACCTCTTAGTTTTGAGTCATCATTTATGAAGTAAACCAAGAAGTGCTTTTTGGTCACAAACCACACCAACTCTGCTTTGAAGCTAAGTCTTTCTTTGAATTTTTTTATCAAAATATTAACATTAGAGACAAGGAAATTTACAATCTTTGAAAGAAGAGCTATAAGTGGAGAAAAAAGCTTTCCAAATTATAGTCTTAAGAATACACGGGGCCAGTAAGATGGCTTAGCAGGTAAAGTCACTTGCCACCAAGCCTGAGGACCTGGGTTCAAATCCCCTGAATACACACAACAGAAAGAGAAAACTAGCTCAATCAATTAGTTATCATTTAATTTGTGTTCACTTTCCACGGTATATGTGTACTCACACACACATACATACACACACATACACACAAAAGGCCAGTAAATAAATATTTAAAATAATAGTAATGAGACTGACATAGACTTATGCAAATTAACTCCAAATTCTAATGCTCCCTTTGGATATAGTTTTCAACAATTTTCACGTGGCTTTTGTCCTTACCCAGTACCACTGTACCATTCATTCACGTGGCTTTTGTCCTTACCCAGTACCACCACACCATTCATTCACGTGGCTTTTGTCCTTACCCAGTACCACCACACCATTCACTCACTCCCCATCATCTGCCTGTGTTTAATTACATAGACTGAGCTGAGTCAGCCAAAGCAGCTCATTGGGGCATCGTCCTATCCGAGTTCAGATGGTCTGGGCTAATTTTTAAAACCTAAGCTTTCTGAACTCTAATGAGAAAGAAATATGATGTAACCTACAAGCAAACCAGGGGTCTTGGGTGGCATTGAGAAATGGCTTTAACCATACCACCTGGTTTCCCTCTTGTTTTTGCCCTTTGGTAAACTTCAGATTTTGTAGAAGTGACCTAAATTTTATCCTAGTACAGCAGTGAAGATTAGTTAAAATGTTTCCAGAAGAGTCCGTGAACCGTGCTAGCACATTCCAGTGTTGGCCATGATTCTCCTCTTAAGCCCACTGGTTGAAATAGAGAAGGTTTACATAGTTCTTCTGGGAGGAGTCTACTTATTTATTTTTGAAAAGCCAACCACATCATAAATGTGCAGCCAAGATCACCTTCTGAATCACATGATTTCAGGTTCTTATACTGCACTGGGGAAAGTAATGTGAACAAATAAATAAATAAATAAATAAACAAATAAATGAATACGTTAGGTTCATGGTTTCCCCTCTACAAACAGGATACTTTGAAAGGTAATGTGTACCAATTCAAAAGGGTCAAAGAATCACATGTGACCAAATACTCAGAGGGAAAAACGAGAAGAGAAAGCAAAGACTTCGTGAGTCTCTGCACACAAGGTGAGCTGATTAGGTTCAGTGGGAAAAATAGAAGCAAAGCAAAACAGAAAAGCAGACAAGATAATGTTAATATCCCTCTCTAGAGAACCCAGAAGCATTTTGGATTGTAGATGCTACTTATTAGTGTTTAACAGTTTCTGTTTTCTTGTTATGTATAACTGTTTTGCATACCTAGTTTCTGTTAATATGGTTATACCAAATAACTGTGAGATCATCTTTACTTCTTCCCAAACATGTACTGTTTCTAATGGCTCTTTTTAAATGTGCTTAGATTAGATTGCGATAGTGTGCTTATGTAAAGCTTTGGGTTTGATTCCCCCAAATAGTTCTTTCATTAAACATAAACTTTATTTATAACCTTAGTAATAATTTTGCCTTCTCTAACTCAGTAACCAGATCTGTTCCTTTTGCTTCCAACCTTGTCAGCTATAAATATTTAGGAATGATGGCCATAGAATCACATTTTTGGTCTCCTCTGGTTAGGATGTTATCTTTCTTCATTTTCTATTTTTATGGCAAAATAGCTAAAAGCAAGTTGCTTATAAGAAAAATAAGTTCCTTTTGATTCTATAGGAAATTACCAATGGCCACATCTTGTTGGAGAATCACCCTGCCCTTTATGCAGCAGAAGTCACAGGGATGAGTAGTCTGATGTAGGGGGATCCAGACTAAAGGAGATACCTCGTATAGTCTGACGAGAAGCATGCTAGCTCTTCCTTATGCCATAACCACTTCTTACAGGCTTTCCCTTCCCAACCTTGCTGCAAGAGCTATAGATGTTCAGCGTGGGCTTTGGAAAAGACAAGTGTCTTCAAACCTTCACATGTGACTTAGGTATGGAGAAGCTAAAGGCCAACAAATGCTGAACTCTGCTGCTCTGTCCGTTTGCATATAATACGATGATGCCCAGACAAAGAAAATTAAGAGCTAGAGATGAAAAATATTAATGAGCAATATTTTATTTGAGAAAATAAACAAACACAATTGGATATAAGTAACAAGATGAGTAAAAGGCTTGAACTCTGAGATATGCCCAGAAACCATCAATCCTGCCAATTAGCATCCAGTCGGAGAAATAAGTATCACTCTAGGAAGGGATTTAAAACAAGAAATCGAAGACTTAAAAATATACTAAAAGAACAGAGAACTTATGCATGCATTAAATTCTATTGCACGGCACAGCACACAAGTGAATTGCTACAGTCCCATTAATCATTATGCTCAAATCAGATTCAAGTTCCGCTATTGCCAGAAGACATCATCAGTAGGGAAGGTAGCTTAGTTTCTTTGCTGGTGTTTAATGTTTGTGTTTCTGTTGCTTCCCAGGAGTATGTAACTGGTTCTGAATAAGACATTTTATTGAAGGGGTTGTGGAACAACGGCTGCAGAGAAATGATGTCGCTTTTGTTGTAAACAGGGAGGCACACAGGAACTGGGCTCCCACACTAAGGTGTTCCATAAAAGAATCCTACACTGAGGCTCCCTGAATGTCAGAGGAGCTGACAGAATTTTCTGGGTTGGCAACTGCAATGACAAATACGGTCTTCAATATTTCTTCTGTCCTCACATCTTTATGAACCTCTCACTGGCTGGGTACTGGGGATTCTGCTTTGACCCTCTATTCCTGGAGAAAGGGAAAAGGAGGGAGAGAAGGAAGGAAGAAAGAGAGTAGAAGAAGAGGAGGGGTAGAGGAGCAGGAGGCAAAAATAAGAAATGGAGGTAGGGTGGGAACCAATCAGGAGTGACAGCATCCAGTTGGAAACCTATTCCAATTCATTGATTTTTAAGATTCCAAGAGTTCGTGATTTAGGCTTTGAAGCGAGATCAGAAGAAAATTAATCAGCCTTTTCAGATTACAAATTAAAGAACTACATAAGTAATTCAATTTCTAAGAATAACTTGTTAGTCTAATAATCCGGTTATCTTCATCCAAAAGAATTTATAACAAAAATATTTTAAAGAATTTTTTCAGTTTATAAAACAGTTCAATATGTGTTTTCTTGTTGGTTATCTAGACACTAAATATTGGATATTAATAAAACATTTTATATGTGTGACACTTTCACTGCTATAATCCGTTTTCCCCGAAGTCCACCAGATAAAACTATGCTCCTTAGTTCTCTAAGCCCAGCATTCAATAAACCAGCTTCTTTGACCAGAATGCCAGAGAGGAGGTTAAAGATCTGGTCCTCCGTCATCTTTCTTCACACTAAAGAATATATCCCTGGGTAGCCAAACTAGCAAGCCTATGCAAAGCAGGATGGGAAGAATCCATTAAGGGGTACACAGAACTTAACAAAGTGGATCCATTATTGTTCTGACGGGTATACCTGTGAACCCTTAGTACCTTTCTACTGTTTATCTTCTTTGTTAGCTGGCCTCTATTCAACCCTCCTTTCCCCTCACAGACCCTCGTGTGTCAGTATAATGGACGGAGAAACCTTTCGCAGGAGTGCATCTCTGCCTTCAGGGAGCTTGCAACCAGTAAGGCAGACAGACATTGTGCAATTTTTCTTGGAAGTACATACGTGCTTTCACAATTACAATCGTGCTGAAGCACGTTTACAAAGTTTTAGAAAGGGGAAAACTTCATGAAAGAGAAATACGGATGCTATAAGATAAAGTGAAAAATAATAGTGGGGGGTAATCAAAGAAAAAAGCCAAAAAGAAGGAGCAGGGGATCAGGGTTTGAGCTAATTGTGAAGGAAGCAGGGAGACCTGGGCAGTGTCCAGAGCTGTCACCCTCAGCTCTGTAGAGCCTGTAGGAGCCCCAGGGCTGCCCTCCGAGTTCCTTTGCTTCTGCGGGTACTATGAGCAACTGTCTCCTCTCAGATAGACTGAACTGGGGACTGCTGAGGACAAGAGAGTCGGAACTGAGGATCACAAGGGCCGAAATATGAACGAGGGAAGCGTTCCCGTCAGAAGAGCAGGGCTCTGGCATGGCGGGAGACAGCTGGCTTTGTCACTTACTATCTCTGTGACTTCTACCAACTTCTCAAAGCTATTTCAAGGATTCAGTGAGAAGGGCACAAGTTGGCATCCTCAATATCAGCTCTGTTCTCACTGTCTCTCCAGCCTCACTCAGACTAGGTTAGATACTCCCAAGTACGTGTCAGGTTGAGTTCCCTAAGACAAGGTTTAATTAGAAAACTGTTCTTGCCAAAGGGAAGACGCAGGTCTTCACTGAAATGACATTTAGAAAATGAGTTTATGGAAGGGCAATGAAAGTCATTGGTGTAATTAAATATGGGTTAGACCTGGGCTGTGCGCGTTTTCAATAGGAGAGCAGGTCTCCCTTTGTCTGGGTTAGACCTGGGCTGTGCACATTTCCAATAGCAGAGCCGATTTCCCTTTGTCTGGCATCTGTGGCTGCTGTAAGGATGAAGGGAAATGGGAAGACAGTTTGGAATCCATCAAAGGAAACCAGACGTGGCAACCATGCAGAGGCAATAAGGTGGATGACAGAGAAAGAAGAAAATTCACACCTTAGAGAAAGAGAAGTCCGGACAGAACCACGGCATCCTGGCACCAGGGGTGTGGCCAATGTCACAGATGGATGGAGAGGGAAGAAGAAGTGCTCCAGGCCGTTAACTAGATTTTCTCCATATTCGATGCTGGAAAAGATTGTTGTTTTAATTCAGTAGTCGAGCTATAAGAAAATGCCACAGACCAGGTAATTTTTAAGCAATTTATTCCTCACAGACCTGGAAACTGGTAAGCCCAAGATCAAAGTGAAAGGCAGTTCAGCATCTGATAATCATCTGCTGATTAGCTCTCGCCTGCATCTTCCTGAGAAGTCCAATGTTGTGTGGTCATTCAGAAGAAGAGGAAAAAAGGTCCTTCCAGGTCTTTCCATAAGGTCACTAACTTCACTAGAGTGGACTCCATCCTTGTGACTTATTCACCACAGTAAAATGGAATCGTATTCCCAGTGGGGAATCAGGGTTGGAATAGTAAAGTCGCCCCGAGACTTCCCTTTGCTGATAAGTATTCTAGGTCGTGGCTTAGTCTTGAATTTTCTCTTTCCGTATCCAATATTCTCTGTGAGCAAATGTCTGGACAGGCTATGCCATGCTTTCTCTTATGCTTTGTCCCGTTCCCTGACCAAAACTCAACCTTTCCACCTAAAAGGGGCTCAGAGCCTTCTTCAAAAAAGATGATGAGAAAGAAAAGAAGAACAGAGGCCTGAGTGGGGCTGTGGTGTTGAAATCCCATTCCACCCCACAATTACATCCTTGATAAAGCACTTCCTCCATCCACCCAAGCGAAGGCCTCTAGTGTTACCATCCCATCTTACAGCTGCCAGAGCAGAACTCGGAGACAGAAAGACCCTTATCCGGTGATACATTTCCTCAAGGCCAAAACACATGGATCAAAACCCTGCATCTGCCTCCTCCTCCCATTGGTACCGAAAGATAATTGGGGCTGACGGTGGGGGGAGGGGGGGCGCTTAACTCCATTTCTTCTACCTCCTGTGTGATCCTTGCGGAGTTTTGCAAACCCCAGCCTTCACATCTTTCCACGGCCAACTGAAGGCGATGACATTGATGGCTGCCACAAACATTCTTTCTAGCAGCAATTAAGAAACAATAGCAGTCAGCCTTAGATCTGTCAGGGAGCCTTGATGTCCCACATGTGAAACGGAGAAGTTCAATTTGAACTTTAGATCTTATCAAGACTCAGTGTCTTTTTCCCAAACATGATTTGGGAAACAAGCCAGTAGATTTAAAAAAAAAAGAGGATATTTTGTTTGTTTGTGAACCTCCTTCTAACAACCAGGCATCCTGCAGAGACCCTGTGCCATTGGATGCCCTGACCTTGCTGGTTCCCCCTCTCCATCACTCTTGGAAGCCTGGGAGTACACTTCTGAAAGCAAATCAGGAAAGCAAGTACCAATCTGAAGACACACACACACGAATATGTGAGAGCTTTATGCTTCCAAAAGGAAAGGGGCTTTGAGCTCAAGTCCACATTTGCACAGAGTTCCAAGCATCCAGCTGCTGGAAGTTCTTGCAAGCACTATAAGTAAACAGCCCTCTCCCCTTTCCCCATCCACACAGACATCTCCAGGCTATTTTCACCCTGGAGAAGACGCTTGGCTTCCGTTGTCTTGCACTCTCGCTGTGCTTCTCTGATGCTTGGGGGTGTTTACTGACTTGGACCTTTGTCAATAAAATATTTCTGGGGGACATTTGTGCCAAACTAAAGAGGGAAAGGGAAAGTCAGCCTCAGCTTTGTCTGGGTTCGTTTTGAAAAGCCCCAGACTTATATTCGGCCTAGCTACAGATCAGCACTCACTGCACTCGCTGCGAGAATAGCAGAGATACAATCCGGGCAAGCCAAAGCAGCCCTCTGACCTCGCTGCTGCTGCGAATGGCAGGCTTGTCTGTGAGTTTGCTCCTGCTGAGCCCAAGGTGAAGATGCTTCCTTCCATTGGCTGTAAGATTCTAGTGGAGGAGAAAGAAAACCTCCAGGCCAACACTACTCCTCACAGAGTTCTTTGTAGTGGAGAGATCCTGTGCTTGACTTCTTTTTTGTGAAGAGTGGTGAATATTTATGGTCTGTTTTATGATTAAACAAATGTTCCACTCGGTGGAACTGTGGGCATCATGCAGGACAAGAGCATAATCATAGGGTGAAGGATGGAGTCTTGTTAATAGCAATTTCAAGAATAGATTGTATGTTTTCATAAGTGATGAGCTGTGTCAATATGCATTTCTTTCACCAGTGTTTTAAATTAAATTGTGGTTTGTGATTTTGGAATTATGGAGAGAGCATAACAAACTTCAAGGAAATCTTTTTTTGCAAATTTTCTGTCATGAGATGGGTCACGGGTCATGGGTCTTCATTGTGGTTTGATGGCTATATGGGACTTGCGTCCCAAGATCTCACTGCCAACCTCATCATCGGATTGTATTTCCCAAAGTGTTTTCATTTAAATTACTAAGTTTCCACACCCTTGACTAAAGTGTATGCTCCGGACTCTCTGGAATGTTCCCAAATTAACAAGAATAAGCACCCTTAATGCTGACTGATAAAAATCTCTCTTCTTGGGTTCACATGACAGCATTCAATGATGATGATGACGATGATGATAAGAATGGTCTCGTTCTTAGTAAATCAGCAATTGTCAACATATTCTTAAAAGATATAAATGTCAATGAGATTCTACAGGTTATCAAGGATTCCCAACCGTCCAGTTGGCGTGCATAACTCTAGTGCACAAACCATATTGACTCTGAACTTGAGGTGATCGCTAACCTTTCGCCTTCACCTAAATAGATGTTGTCGCCTACTGCTCTGACAGAAAGGCGCCGCAACTACCAACCCTGATAAGACAAGTGTGTTTGTGGTCAGAGCACAGCTCAAGCTAGCTTCCATTATACAGACTAAAGGTGCTGGGTGCTTGCCGTTTTAGATGTATGCTGGACTGTATCATAAGACAGTGGAAGATGAATTCATTGTGTGCAAGGGGAAATATTAGTGGGCATGTAGGGTGTTTTACTCCATGACCTGGCCACCTTTCACCTGCTCTGTGATGAAAGTTGACAGCTCCCAAGGAAAACAGGATTTGGAGCTGAAGGGCTGGGGATGAAACAAACAGGCTTCTGTGTGAGTGTGTGTTTACATAAGGCCCCTGCACCTCCGTCTCCTATGTATAATACATCAGCAGCGTTCAAGTAAGGATGAGAGTTCATATTACAGGTATTTAGTGTTCTTGTGTATGTGTGAGAAGACTAAACCTAGTGAGGGTCACGTGAGCAGCTGGCCCAACACCACACAGCTCCCTGTGGACAGGGATAGGATCCAAGAAGGTTTTCTAATTCTGCATCCTGTGTGCTTTCATTGACTCCACATTCTTTCCTGCTCTTGCCAAACTGTTCAGGTTGTCATGCTGTGTCAGTCCCAAAAGTAAAGAAGGAGCCTGCCAGGGCTGCTCAGTTGCTGTCAACAAGGTTAGAAACATTCTTGGGACAGTACTTCATTTGCAAATGCAGGTGTCTTCGACTCCCTGTTAGCAAATCCTCCAGATAATTCAGTTGTACCTCAGAGTTCATCAGTTACCATGCTCAACCAGCTCTGTAGTACGTGATGGGAAGGAAGGGGGCAAAGGTTGTGTACCCAGCTTTACCTGAAGACAGTAGAATTCTCTTCAGGACAAGAGATAGACCGTTTTCTACCCACACAATCTGTGTCACGGCCTGTCGTCAGAGTGAGTAGTAAATCAGGGTTACTTACTATCTCATTTATGTCCAGTGAGGTCCCCCTCTTTCATTGTGAGTCACTTTCTAAGCCCTGTGACCATTTGAGCTTTGGCCACCAGTCACAATTGCTGGCTCAGGTTTCAGCAAACAGCAGAGAGAGATTTTCATTTATTACAGGTCAGTGCAATTTTAAACACTCAGTTAACGGACTGGAGAAAGGGCTCCGTGGTTAAGAGCACTGGCTGCTCTTCTATAGGACCCTGTTCGATTCCCAGCACCCACATAGCCACTCACAACTGTCTATAACTCCAGTTCCAAGGAATCTGATGCCTTCTTCTGGATTTGCAGGCTCTGCATGCACACGCTGGACAGACATACATGCAGGTAAAACACCCATGCATGTAAAATAAAATAAATAAAAATTTTAAAAATCAACCAATAAACTTCTCAACAAATGAGAAGTCATATATGGTATCTATATTGTGAGAGGTTTGCTTTAAAAGCTTTTATCTATTTAATGTGCTGAGTAAAATGTATTTGAGTTGCTGCCTCTGCTGGCTACCTAAGCACAAGCCTGTGAACACCAACAGGGAGCAAGGCCAAACACATGCTCGAAAGCTGGGAACTTCATGTCTGAGAAAGGGGTCTTAGAGGTAGAGAAGAACAGGAACCATGGAACCATGTCAGGGATCAAAAGGAAATAATTCTCTCTTCATCACTTGTCAACTTCAGGACTCCAAGCACATCACTTATCTCTGTGTTTGTGTAACAGACATAAACGGCTCATCCCAGCTGTTATGTGCACTAACTCGACCCCTTGCTGCTTTAGTTCTGGTTCAACTTGACCCCTAGCATCTACTGAACACGCAACATGTGCCAGTCATTACTCGAGACGTAACAGGGCAAGAACCAAGGTGCCTGCTCTCGTGGACTCTGGGCTTTAGAGGAAGTGGCAGACAAAAGAATCACAAACCCAAACATCCCTACACAGACTATGCCAAGAACAAAATAAGTTAATGGACAGAAGGAAGAGCAGGTGACAGGGAAGGGACACATTTAGGCTAAGGTGTTTAGGGACTCATTGCTGATGAGGATGCATTTTGCACAGATTTAAGTCATAAGGAAACACACAGAACCAGATCCAGGGTTCAGCAGCAGACTAAGCACGTAACAGCAAAGTCACTGAAACCCTTTAAAAAGTAGTGATTATCTTATACATATTTATGTGTGTACAGGTACACATGTGTACAAGCCTGAAGGGCAAAAGACCATCTTAAGTGTTCCACGGGCTCTGTCCACCTTTATTAGTACTACTACTACTACTACTACTACTATTATTATCATCATCATTATTATTATTATTAAGATGAAGTGTCCCGTTAACCTGAAACTTGCCGAGCATGCTAGGCTGGTTAGCTACAAGTATGCCTGTCCCTGCCTCTCCAGCACTGACCTTGAAGTTAGGTAATTTTACATGGGTTCTCCATCTTTCCAGGCAGATACTTTGCTACCTAAACTGTCTCTTCAGTTCCAGCAAAACACTTCTTAGGTCTGATTTATGCGTTGCCTATGAGCTGCAGAGCTATGATAAATCTACAGGGGTTTAGCCTTGGAGCCCTATTTTGGAGTTTACTTTTTCTTTCTTAGAATCATGTTAGGAGTACATATACATAAAGAAGGAAAAAAGCCAATTTCCTACTGTAGTTGTCTGCTTCCTTGTTCTATTTTCTGGGTTTTGAAATAATGTTCTTCCTCATCTGAACTACATTAGGAGGTCCTAAATGAAGATTAAATAAGCATCTATCTTTCAAAAGCCTTAATCATCACCATTTTTAGGGATTAATTCGTTAGAGAAGATGGAGCCAGGACATGGCAAACTTTGGAATGGGATGAATTGTGTAGCTCCATGGTGACTTTCTGTGTGGCTTCAAGTCTGAAATGGTACATATGTTAACGACGTTAACATGCAGCATTGAGGGCAATCAGCCAATCCATCCTCACTGGCCAAGTGTCATGTGGATAGCTCTTCCAAAGTGGCCTGGGATATTTCCCCTTAGGTCTGACTGAGACAGCACCTACCCAAAGAGAAGGTGCCCACGCAGAGAACATACCCCAGATGAGTCTTTGTCTCTTAATTATCCAGACAGTTGCAGCCAGGGTATTTTTAGCTGTACGGATGCAGACTCTTGTCTCGCTGCTCCCTTTTGCGATTGTTTCCAGAATATAATTTTGACTTATGGATCCACAGCCCAGATGAGAACAGATGCACGGGCTGATTTTATGCAGAGGCTCATTTTGTTGTCTAATTTGGCTCACTTTCTAACAACTGCCTTCTTCCCAAATTGCAAAACATATTTCAAATATTTGTTTTAGAAACAAGTTTCAAAGCTAAGACTCAAGGGGCAGCAAGACACGAGGGAAGAAGATGGGATTAGGGGGTTGGAGTTCATTGGCCCATGGGGCAGGAAACCACGCAAGTGAGACACTTTGGCGGCTTCAGGGTGAGACGAACGGCGAGCTGCTGTGGGGTGGGCGAGAGGACTTGGTACTATTACAAAGCATGATTTTTACAATATCCCCCAGCAGCGTATCCTAATTCTTTCCTTTCCTATGGCCTTGGAGGATGGGAGGCAGCTATTGTACTCTAAAGCTTGTTTGAGTAGCGCCGGAAGAAAGTTTACCAGCTAGCGTGAACTAGTGAGTAACAGAACTCCAGTTTAGCCTAGGACTTGCACGGCTAGTCCACTAACTTCTCACTCAGCCCTGGACAAAGAGGGTGCTTTTTTCCCATATGAATTACATGTCTGTTTAAGTAAAACAAGAATTACTGCAAGGTTTTCAGTGTTGATATAGTCTCCTGAGGGGAGAGACTGCGCAAGTGTCTTCTTTGGAGGTCTATTAAAACCACATTGGTTATCGTATATGTCTGCTGTGGCTTCAGTGTGGTCCATCCCCAA
The DNA here is from genome assembly GCF_000317375.1 of Microtus ochrogaster. Classification (NCBI taxonomy): domain Eukaryota; kingdom Metazoa; phylum Chordata; class Mammalia; order Rodentia; family Cricetidae; genus Microtus; species Microtus ochrogaster. Next base: position 8,945,071 of record NW_004949103.1, read on the forward strand.
GGTACAAAACATAGACAAAACGAGCCCTCCGGTTCCTCTCTCACTCTCAAAAGGTCACATCTGTATCCGTGCAATGCAAATGGAGGGTCACATGCAGTCCAGTGTGCATTCGCTCCCACTTCCTCTGTCCCAGATTGTCTGGAAGGATGATAGTCACTTGGACCACGACTCTGTGGACTGTCTTCCTACAACCAGGATGGGGACCCCACTCTGCTCTAGTCTATGCCCAGCAAAACAAGCACCATCCTGAGGACTGTCTTGTCAAACTTCCAATATTTTGGAAACAAAAATCCAGACAACAACTGGCATGAGCATAGAGCTATGTTAGAAAACTAGGATTCTCTTATACTTTTACTATGGGCATCGGTTAGAATTGTCTTTGCCTGTATCATAAACCCAGTTCCTTTCGCAACAAGGGGCTTTATGTTATTATATAACAATAAACTCAAATGCAGGTGGTCCAGGGTGCCGCTGCTCAAGATGCCATCAGGAAACCAATGCCCTTGAAAGTTCTTGCCCCATAAATGTCATCATGTGACTTTCATTTTCACAGTGGCAATATAGTTGCTGCACCTCCAGTGTTGATTTCCTATTCCATTCAGGAAAGAAGAAGCTAATTCCTTGTCTGACTTTGCCTTATACTTTGGAATAAGGAACTTTCTGTCAGGGGCTGAAGAGATGGCTCGGAGGTTAAGAGAGAGCATTGGCTGCTCTTGCAGAAGTCCTGAGTTCAATTCCCAGCCCATGGTGGCTCACAACCATCTATAATGAGATCTGGTGCCCTCTTCTGCATAAAGGCAGAACACTTCATACATAATAAATAAACAAATCTTTAAAAAAGAAAAAAAAAGAAACCCTCTTTCAGGACACGACTGTGCAAATTGTCTGCTGAATAATGTATGGCATACGGCTACCCCCAGCGACAAAATAATTTGGAAGTCTGCGTGTTTTGTACTACAGTCTTTGATATAGAAAAAAAGCAAGTGAAATATGCTTTGAAATTGGTTTTGAATGAGTATTTATTAAAATATGTTATAAATTCCTATGTCTCAAAATAGTAAATTGGAATTTGGCACAAAAATGAGATGTTATGTCAATATTTACTTTCTGTGTTTGTTTGAACATTTAAGAATTTTTCCACACACGAAGAATGGTTCTAGGATAAGCAATAAAGACAGACAGTGTCATAATTTTAGCTGGAGTAGATGACATTGGAAGGTCTAGGGTGTCCGGCCAAGGTCTTAATCCCAGACCACTAGGTATGGGCACTCTTGGGCCTCAATTTCTTTATATCTAAAATGAAAGGTTTGGGGCTGGAGCTCATCCAGTAGAGTGTTTGCCCAGGACAAGAGAGCCTGGATTCCATTTTCCAAGATGCCTAAACCAGGAGTGGCGGTCTACACTGTAATTTCAGTGGTCAGGCGTAGAGACAGGAATCTCATAAGGTCAGGGTTATCCTTAGCTACAAAGGGAATGGAGGCCAGCCTAGACTATATGAGACCCTGTCTACAAACAATAAAATAAAGGTAAAAGTTTAAAGAAAGGGCAATCTTCACAAAGAATTAAACAAGTCGTATAAATCTCATGAAAAACATGAAGTGCATAGCAGGCATGCAGGAAGTGGGAACTTTCTGCCCGTTGCTTGCTTTGAGTTTTTTTTTATTTTGCAAGTCTGTGAGCCTTTGGGAAACCTACCTCAGAGCTAACAGTCAGAGCCGCCTCCTCTTTACAAGAAAAGGGAGCAAACCCACTTTGTGGTACCCAGGCTTTTGGCTGAGTGCACGCCAAGCTCCTTTCATTTAGGGCATCAGCACTCTATCTTAGCAAACCAGACAAAAATGCCTAAGCAATTTTGTTTTTCCAAGATGCATCATCCGCTTCAAAGTGCCATCTGCCTCTGCCTTGTTACAAAACAGAGTCAACAGAGCCATTTGGTGACATTTTTAAAAGTGACTTCAATGTTTGTTACCAAGGGATCTAATTCCTCGCATTTGGGCAATTTGTTCTGTGTTTTGGGATGTGAAATAAAGCCCTCACGGAGGCACTGGACTATTGCAATACGTTGTCCTCGTCCTAACCCACAAAGCCGGCTTTCCAATTGGCTTTCCCTCCGTTTTAATTATCTCCCTTGTCACTCGAGTACCTCCAGTCAAAGATGGATGCTGGCAGTTTATCACCTCACATCGCGGCTGCAGAATTTAAAAGAGAAGCAGATAAACAAACCCCAAATCCTACCTAGCAGCAGAGCTCTGCAAGATGGCAAGGTGAAAACATTTGAGTCCTGCTCAAAAGTCATGAGGAGTGCTCATGAACTCTGCCTCTGGTGAGGGACCGTATGACCTTATTGACTCCGTTCCTATCTCTAACAAAGAATGAACATCATGTGTCTCACACATCTCTCCTGGTTGATATGAAAATTACTGATATAATATGCCTGTTTATAATTATTGATATTAATATGCACATACAAAACAAGGCACGGTTCATCCAAACTTTATGTTGGTGCTTCCCACCTTGCTAGAGTACTGTGTGCACCAAGCTGTCCCTCATGATTAGTTCCGTACCCCTCTCATATTCTCCTTTGCTTTCTCATCTTCTGTTTATGGACAAGCTTTCTTGCAGGAGGTCTTTTTCCATCCTTCTCTGTCTCTGTTCTCTTCTCATCCATGATCTTGCTTTGCCATAGTCTTCCTGGATTTTAGTTGAGTCCTTGTCCAGATTAAGCAGCCCACTGTCAGCAAACTGACAAAAATAAAACAAAACAAAATAAAATAAAATAAGCAGACCTTTAGCACCTCCCAAATGGACCAAAGAAACAAAATCCCTGGCAGAAGTACATCACTTCTCAGGCCTCTCAAGAAACACCAACAACCAAATGATATGCTCTCCTCTCACAACCTCTTGGTGTCAGTGCTGAGCCCACCTGGGAACACAAACCAAGGTAACAATAACTTCTACGCAGAGGCAAACCATGGTCCCCAGGGTCTCTCTTGACATCTAGCATCTACATAAATGACTCAAATCCCTGCGTCCCCAAATCTGGTCATCTTCATTAGCCAAGAGAACTCTGAGGCAGAGCTGCAGAGAGAGCTGGTCTCCAGGCAGAGTCGCCCGGCTCCTAGTTTGCAGAGGCACAAGGCATTGCTGAATGGTTTTCCTGAAAATGCTGCTCGCACTGCCCGACTGAACTTTCTCCGTCAGACATTCACTAGAGGACAACAGAAATGACTTAGAACCTCACTGGCCACTCCTCTCTCAGGGATCACACACCCTGCATCCCTCACATCTAGCTCCAGTTTCTAGTTTGCCTTAGCTAGAACATTCTAGAAACCAAGGAAATCTGGAAGCTATTTTAAAGCTGTATGCCTTCAGATTGATAGTGCTTGGAAATAGTCATTATCAATATTCCATTAGAAGGTGAAGGTGGAAACCATCTCCAAACCATGCTACTCAGAAGGCAGAAATTGTTGAGCAGGTACATCTAGACGTGTTCTTATGGCGAGCTCTGCAGCATCCTTAAAATGAGCTGGATTGCTTTCTTTACCCCTTCCTGTTCTGGGGGCTGCTTTTACCATGTCGGGCCCATGTCTTTTTTTGGAAAGACAGGTGTATGCAGTGGCTAGAGATGATCAAGGGAGCCAAGTTAGTTTGCTTCAGGATGGAAGATACTATAAAGCTTGTATAAACTGAAAACAATCACCAGTAGTAGAATCTGGAGAGATCAGAGAAAGAGGAGACATGAGTGTTCCAGGGGATCTGGGTATGTGGGTGGCTGGGGAGATGGCGCCTGGAATAAAGTGTTTCTTGTGCAAGCCTCAGGACCCTGAGTCTGGATTCTTAGCGTGCACTTAAGAGCCACAGATGGTGGTGTACATGTGTTACTCCAGGACTGGGGGCGCAGAGACAGAAGAATTGCTGTGACTAGCTGAGCAGCTAGTCTAGCCTAAATGGTAAGCTATGGGGTTCAGGGAGAGACCCTGCCCAAATCCCCATGCCCCAGAAGTAGAGAGCAATACATAATAGAAGAAAATACTACGTATGATTTCTGGCCTCTGTGTGCGCACTCTGTGTGCGCACCTCTGAGTGTACATAGGCATACACTCACTCACATGTACAAACAGACATCCAGAGAGAGAGCGTTTGGTATGGAACACACAGGTTCTGACTGATCCCTATGTCTCCTGAGCCTGAGAGCTGCAGCTAAGGAGAAAGTATCATTGCAGGAGGAGGGGGCTATAACGACCCAACAGTGTGTTTTCCTTGGGAGGCTGGAATCCCAGTCACTGCTTAAGATTAGGAGAGAGAGCTGCCTCCTTGTGCCCTGAGAGAACCCGCTGGGGTGTGCCACAAATTCTGCTCTAGAAGAGAAAATTGCAACCCCACCTCCCTTGAAAGGCTGAGATTTATACCAAATGTTTATCTACAAAATGCTTCCCATAAAAATAGCCCGGGCCGCCACCCACATGTTTTGTCTTCTAAGAGAAATGCATGAGCTTTCTTAAACTTTTAGTTACAATTTCTCTAAACTCGCCTTCCTTTTGAAAACAACTTGGCTCAAATGCAGAGAGGATCAAGGGAGCTTTCTGACCAAGGGTATCCTTTTGTGACCCACGGGCTTAAAGAGTCCTGGAGCCTGGCCAGCAAGAGGTGCAAGTAGGGAAAAAAAAAAAACAAAACCTGAGATCTTTAGCTTTGGTACTCAATGCTATAAAAAACGGTTCCAGACATGCCATGTGGGAAGGAGATAATCTAAAACAGGGGCTATTTTCATGTTCGGCCTTTGAAGATTTTAATAAGCGTGAGCTCAATCAGGTTGTTGGCTTCAAATGTTTCACACTGTCTTCCTTTGATTAGTTGAAATCATAGGGTTGTTTAGGGAAGTTCCCAGGCAGCTGATGGACAGAACTCAGCAGGCAGTGACCTCCAAGAGAGTCTCCTTCGCTTCATTCCTTCATTCCTAACCCTTCAGCCAACCGGGAAGGCAAGAAAGCGAGATTGTGGCTAGACTGTTCAGTTCAGTCCAGTTAAGCCAGTTTTTCAAGGACCCCAGGAGGAGAATGTTCTTGTGTGAACAACGGTCAGGAGCTTGAGGTTTCTTGAACTAATTTGTGTTCTCTCCTCCACCCACCTCCACCCCGCCTTTTTTCCCCTTCTCTCTTCTTCCTTATAAGCAAGGATGGGCCTCTTTGGCTTGCCTTTAAGAACTCCTCGTGACCCACAAGACTAGTATATACACAGAGACTCAGTATTAAATACTTGGGGCATGCCTGGACAAGCACTCTTGTGGTCATCTAGGACAGATCTGGGATAACAGCCAATAACAAAATCTCTTTCTCCTGGCCCTTACAGTCCAGCTGAGATGGAGATAAAACCATACAAAGCAACAAAAAATCACCAAGATGAGAGGACCTTGAAGTAGGGTCCTGATCGATGGGCTCACAGAGGGTACCACTGGCATGTCACGGGGCACTATAGGGGCAACCGTGGTGCTCTAGGCCCAGGAGTCACGGTAAGAGAGAAGACACCACCGGCCTTGCTTATGCTTAACTCAAGGACAGCAAGGGCACCAGAGAGTCTGTTTGCCTGAGACAGGCAGAGACTTGAGGTCAGAAGGAAGTGGTAGACAGTCACCTGTCCTCTTGAAGAGCTGTGACCTTCACCTGTGATGAGCTGGGAAGCTGTTGTAGGGTTTGGAGCAGGAGAATGATGGATGAACTCCAGCTGGAATGTAAAAGTCTAATCTGCCTGCTGTTCGGAGAACAAGACTATGAGGAAGCTGAGCGTGGTGGCTCCATCATCCTCATGCTCAGCAGACTGGCTGGGCAATTTCAACAGCGTGTTTATAGATGAGATTCCACAGACCCAAATCGAAGTGCCATAGGTTAAAGAAGGGTAGCCATAGGACGTACAGCTCATGTGGTCTCCCAAGTGCTCTGTTCGAGGACTGGCATACTGTGTCATAGCGTGCTGGTAAAATGAAATTCATGTGACTAAGGACCTGTCTATTTGTGTATCTCATTTCACCATCATCAAAGCTCAAACACCAGAAAGTCGTTTTCAAAGCCAGAGCTGGAGAGCAGAGTTTGGCGCCATTTGTTCTCTTTCCCCTTGGACATGCCTTCCCCTCGACGAGAAAGCTTTTCCACAGACAACAGGAAGGGAGTCCCATCCCTGGCTGACTCAGTATTCAGAGGTTCTACTTAGAGGTCTGTGGCCAAAGTAGAGACCTGAGGTCAGAAGGAAGAAGAAGGGGGTCATCTGTAGTCTTGACAGATGGGGAACTCTATCTGTGCGTGGTAAGACCTCTTCAACAGGGTTCAGAAAAGTGATGTCCCCACTAGCTGCACCTTACTCCTGTGCATGTGGCTTCCTAAGATCATGTGTGGGACCTGACATGAAGCTATCTAGTAGAAAATTTAGTGTTGAGGTCAAGGGTAGTACGGCAGTCAGATGTTGAAGAATATCATCTGCAGTTCTTCATTCTTTGTTCTAGTCAGGAAATGCATGGCTCTGATGCACACTCGACTCAGCCACAGAAAGAACAAAAATATCGAACTTTGAAGAGCTTCCTTTTTAAGGAAAAATAAAATGATGCAAATAAAATGAGTCAAATATGAAACATGCTAGATAATGATCTGTGCAGTGAGGAGGAAGGAGGAAAAAGGGGGTGAAGAGTGACTGGGTTTGGAATCAGATGAGGAGCAGTTAGAAAAGCTTCACAGGGAACATGAAATTTGACTATATACATGAGAGAAGCAGCAGCATATAATAGCTGATGTCCATGTCGATATACGACATCGAATGAAATAGATAGACACATCAGACAAAACTGTGCAGGAAGAGGAGAGTGCAGATATCCTGTAGGAGGAAGCTACCTAGCACGCTTGAGGAGCAGTACAGACAGCCTGCTCAGAGGTGAAGGACCAGACAAGAGAGACGTGGAATAAGAAAACCCAAGATAAAGAGACGCTAACCTTGGACAGTCCTCATTCCAAGCTTGCAGCATTAGCTGAGGGAAGTCACCGGAGATACTAGAGGATTGCTGTCTGTCCCGTGGCTTCTCCAAGGACACAAGCAGGAAGGCTACTTAAGCAGGAAACAACATGGAAAAAGACAGGGGAGGCAACGGTAGAGATAGTGGGAAATGGAGAGACACTTGAGATAATATTTAAGGAGACTGGAAAGGATGGTTACTGCCAGATCTTCAAAACGGGGGAATCAAAAGGTTTATGAAGTGCTTAGCCTAAGCATCTAAAAAGTTAGGCAAGGGCTGGAGAGATGGCTCAGTGGTTAAGAGCACCGACGGCTCTTCCAGAGGACCTGAGTTAAATTTCCAGCAACCACATGGTGGCTCACAACCATCTGTAATGAGATCCGGCGCCCTCTTCTGGCCTGCAGGCATACATGGAGGCAGAATGTTGTATACATAATAAATAAATCTTTTTTTTTTAAAAAAAGTACTTATAAAAAAAAGTTAGGCAATATGGGCCCTAGGTGGAGGAAGACCAAGGGCCATATACTGTATGTGTGAATGCCTGCTGGAGAAACACGTGGGGACAGTTAGTGATTGAGTAGATGTGAATATGGCATTTGGAATGGAGGGCTGGGCTGGAAGGGGATCTTCCCTGCCCTGTGATTAACTGGGGTTACAGGAACAAGTGGGGTGTAGTCAGTGAAGTGAAGAGACCTAAGGGCAGAGAAAAGAAAGAGAAAGTGGGAAAGGGACTAAGGAGGATTAGCTGCTGAGGAGAGCGAGGAGAGGAAGGGCAGAAGTCAAGTCCCAGGGCCTGGGAACTGACCATGGAGTCAGACACGGACGTTCTGTGATCTGTCCCACTGCTGATTTTGTCAACAACAGTGCCAGTGGAACAGTGGGGCAGAAACCAGATGGGGCCAAGCTAAGAGAAAATGGGGAGACTGAAGCTAAGTGGTGAGCAGAAGTCAGTTACTCAAGGCGTTCTCTCTATGCACTAAATGGTGAGCAGAAGTCAGTTACTCA
>NW_004949103.1:8953402-8967825 GCF_000317375.1 Microtus ochrogaster
AGGGAGTTCTCTCTATGCGCTGGGCCAGCCAAATTAAATACAGAAGAAGAAATTATAATTTGTGCATATATAAAGAGGAAATACATGCCATGTGCTACTCCATGTATCATTTATACACTATTTCTAAAAATACTACTATGTATATAAATACATCTTCATTATAGTATAGTATATTACTATCCACACCACTATATCTACAAACACATCTAAGTGATCCTCTCAAGAAGAGGAAGTTTGTGGAAGACAGAGAAGAAAATCTTGAGCTTTAATACGTAAAGAGAGCAGTTGGTAAGGAAAAGTTCAAAGACATGATCACATGACTGTAAGCCTACAAGTGAATGAAAGATAGGATCATTAGAAGAAAACCTTGGAACTTGGAGACCAGGACATACAGACAAGTATGACACTGAAATCATGAAAAACAGTGATATTAGAGAGAAAGGCACGTGACAAAGGGCTGAATTCTACAAGTCATGAGGGGAAACAGGGATCAGGGGACGACTTCTCTCAGGATGGACAGTGAGTTGTACATATGAATTACCTGAGATTCAACACTGGAGGATGACCAGTCTGAAGATGACAAGAAAGAGGAAAGAGGTTACTTGCTTCATTCAGTGAACAGTGACATGGATTAAAATGTCACCCCACAAGTGGGCTGCAGAAGACGAGGATGCTCCTAAGGGCACAATCAGGAGGCAGAGGATATTCAGAGTGAAGAGGAGAACACGGGGGCTGATTCTGGTGATGCTATCGTGTCCTCAAGAAAGCGGACATAAGCCAGGCAGTGGTGGCGCACACCTTTAATCCTATTGCTCAGGAGGCAGAGGTAGGCGAAGCTCTGTGAGTGGGAGGCCAGCCCTGTCTACAAAGCAAGTTCTAGAACAGCCAAGGCTATACAAATAAAGAAAATTCTGTCTCAGGAAGAAAAAGAAAGGATGGAAAGAAGGAAGGAGAAAGTAGGAAGGAGGAAGGAAGGAAGGAAGGAAGGAAGGAAGGAAGGAAGGAAGGAAGGAAGGAAATAAGGAAGGAAGGAAGAAAGGAAACAAGGAAGGAAGGAAGGGAGGGAGGGAGGAAGGAAGGAGAAAGAAGTAAAGAAATGGCCATAAAATAGGAAACTCCACTAGCCCAGCAATGGCCTGGATAGATATGAAGGGCACAAATTAGGTTCAAGCTGTGATTAAACTCCCTGTTGTCTCATGGTTAGGCCTGCCAGTGAGCCTGTGCATGAGAGGAAGGAGTGAAGCCAAGCCCACAAGAACTATGGCAGGTCCCGTTTCTCTTCACTCCCATCAATGGAGGGTTAGAAGCAGGGGGATGCTGAGTCTTGCATGGAGCACCCATAAATGTCCAGAGTACTCTCTGCTGTCATAGTACCTTGACAGGCACATTGATAATCTCTCATCCTAATATGTAAGGCTGCTGAGGAGGGTAAGTGAGACAGGGACATGTCATGGAGAGAACCATGTGTCACCTAGCACACTAGGACCACCGGGCTTACTGGTGTGCCATAACTCCTCTGGAATTATACAGATAGATTATAGACTTTCTTTTGCTGCCACATAACCCGGGTGTCTGCTCTGCCAGCAATTCCTGTGTTGTATACAGGATCACTCAAGCAGAAGCCTGAAGCCAGCAGGAGACAGATGTTGAGAGACTCATTGTAAAGACTTTGGTTCTGTGAATGTGGGCCCTGGCTAAAAGTCTCCCATTGAGAGAGGGGACCTCCAGGAAGGAGAACTGGCTAGAAGCATCAGGCAGAGTCTGGCGCAGCAGATAACGAGCAGAATTTCTCCTTTATCAGGGAGTCCAGGCCACAGCTCTATTCTTAATTCCTTTCAAATGATTGAATGCTGAAACTTGATGCAAAGTCAACAGATCGTGGAATGTAATCATATGAATGAGATGTCTTCCCAGTAAGACCCAGATGAGTGTCTGATGAATGGCTGGGGACTAAAGCTTAGCCAAAGGAGTCTATAAAACAAACCATGACGTCAGCGACATCTCTAAGCTCCATATATCCTCTCCTGGGGACTATTTTCACAAGCACGGAGGAATCTGACACATTAGAGAAGAAGGGAGAGAAATTCCACCTTCCAGTGGGAAGAGATTACATCTGCACACTTACATGGTGAGCATTCTTAGAAAAGGACAGGAAAAAAAAAAAAAGACAGTACTAAAAATCCACGACTTTGTCCATCTCAGATCTAGGTGAACTAGAGATGGTCTCAGTGGGAAGCAAAGCAACCCCAGACAAAAGCCATTCTAAACTTCCCTGGGCATCTCAAGAAAATAAGTATTTCTCTAACATGTCAGGATATTTAAGTAATGGATCAAAACCGCCTGGCAAATCTTCCACTGAAATTATGATTGAGGAGTTGGCAAGCATTTATGACCACAGAATCAATGCCCAGCACTCTCTGGAAAACAGAGAGAAAAAAAATAGCTCATACCCAAGACCACTTTCTTAGGGGTATATCAGGAAATCCTTCAGTTAATGACTTTCTTTTGAAAGAAATAGAACACCCAACTCAAAACTCCTCAGAGCGAGACAATAGTAAGAATTTTTAGTGCTAGGGCTCTAATGTGGGTGGACCTGACGGCAGGCGCTGGTGTGAGCCCAAGCCCTCAGTACACATACTCAGGGTATTATTGTTCCAGAATTCTTGGGTCTATTGTCTCTGGGATAGCATCATCGTCATCCAGGCCATTCTTGGTGGTCAAAGGAGAGATTCACCCACAATTCCAGGTCTATAGCCTTACAGTTCAGCCACCTCAGTAGAGAAAACTACTAGCTCCTAAGCTTCAGTAGAACCCCAGGGCTGAACCTCAATGGGTTGTCACACATGAACTCCCAAAAATAGAGTAGCCTGGAGCTGCTGCAGAAGAGACCCCGATGAGCCTATGTTCTAAGAAAAAGTAAAGGAAAAATCACTAGGAAAAATGGGACAGGCTCTCCCAGAAGAGCATGCCACGCAATTGACACAAGGTAATGCCTTTCACCCAGAACCATAGAGACCAATGCATGGTAGAAGACAGTTTCATGGACACCCCCCCCCAATTCCTGTCAGTCTGTTTTCTGTCTCTGAGGGGGTATGATAACTTTTTATCATGTCTTACAGGCCCAAGTGCTGTTTAAGACCAAATGAGATAACATACATAAATATGCCTATTGAACAATAATGGTGACATATATGCCAGGAAGGGCTTTTGAATGAAGTAGGATGTTAGTTTGGGTTGAATGTGGGATTTAGGGAAAAACAAAAAGCAAAGGAATAGGTACTCATAAGAAGGCAGTTGACAGCACCCCAAAAGAGGAGTTTGTTCTGTTCTGCTAATGTAACTAGTGTCTGTGACCTACGCATCTCTGATCCTATGGGATCCTCTGGGAATTCTGAGGATCAGTGGTCTTGAGACTACCACTCACCACTCCGGGTAGTCTTCTTGCTGTGTAATCTGGAGAAAGGCCACTGTCTTCTTTGGGCCTATTTCTTCTAATTTAAAGGGTGGCAAAGGCACTCACTCTACACGGTAAGCTGTGATGAGTTGAGGACCTGGAAGCATTGCCACAAGGACAGGTAATGCACTCGGGCAGTACATGCTTGTTGAGAGCCTACTATGTGCTGGGACTTTCCTGGACATGGACACAGCACTGAGTAAGACAGTAACTTGGCCCCATGGACCTTACCCTCTGCTGAGGTGAGAGAGTCAGCGGGTAGCTATTCCCTACACCAGAGAAGAACTACACCAGCCAAAAAGTGAAGTGGAATAAATGGACAGGTGGGGCCAAGACTGGAGGGTTCATTTCCTCTAAGGGCGAGGGAAGGGCGTGGCGATGCTGGCATATCCACAGGGCTCTGAAGGAGGCGAGAAACCTATCCTGAGAGGCTATAAGCCATAAACTCCCAAGGCAGAGGGAAAGCCTCGCAAAAAGGCCCTGAGGCAGGGATGTTTGAGAAAAGCAAATAAATTCAGAGATTTCCTTGAGCTGATGTGACTGAGTCAGAAGAGAACCCAAGGCCACAGAAAGCAGCTTCAAAAATAAGAAGCTGACACATTCCAGACAACCAAACGAGGCACTATGTCTTATACCCATACTGCCACACACTCTGCAGGCTGAAGCAGGAGGCTCGGGAATTTAAGAGTAGCTTGGGCAACATAACAGTTTTCTGTGCAAGATTAATTAGCGATTTTCTTAATGAAAGGCAACCTAACTACTCATCGGGGGTGAAAATGTCTGGATAAACTCTTCCAATTGAGCTAAATAATCAGATCAGAGACAGACAGACAGCACGTGTTTCTGAGCACAGAAGCAAGTCACAGAAAGCAGGCATGAGAGAATGCCATCTTAAAAACAAATCTATCTCAATGGGTGTACAGAGTGGAAGAATGTGCTCATGAGGCAGCTGACGGGGGAAGTCTGAAGAGCAGGGTTCAAAGACAACTTCCGCACAGAGGGACACTGGACTTCCATGAGAAATACATTCTATTGCTTTCAATAAACTACATACCGGACCCAAGTTAAACGAGACTATGCACTCTTCATACTTGGGGATCACACTAGAGATGATGAATTCCAGACTATCTTGAGCCATAAATCCTGGCTCTGACATCTTCTGACCAGAGACATCAGTCCTAGGTGCCTTAGGTAAGCCATCCATGTACCAGAAAATTCTAGTGACTAATAGCAAGTTGAACACCTCATCGGTTTTAGAGAAGGACTGGGGCAGAGCTGTCTCCTCAATTAATTTAAGTATGTAGAATGACCGCCCCCACTGTTTAGTGCAGATATAACAATGTAGGTGCTCTCATTCACTGGAATAGGGGACACATGGCGTCACACTGAAGCACACATTGTTGAGGAGACAGGACCAGGAGGGCAGAAGGGTGAAGCAGAGCTTTTCTTGTGGAACTTAGAGCGAAGGCAGGAAAATGGTTGGGAAGCTAGAATAATCACAGCAAGCTCAGGAGCACAGAACTGCTCTGAGCTGACTGGCTAGCCTTGGGATGATTGAAAACAAGAGTATTGGCTTACTGTGGCCATGTTCAGCAGAAGAGATGCCCGTGGGTGACCTAAGGAAAGGGCTCTGGGTTGGTTGGTTTGCACAGAGAGGAAATGGCCCTGGGTAAGCCTTTTGTTATTTCTTATGAATGTCTATCCCAGAGTAGGTGCCTTCTCTAGTCAGATCAGCAATATTGAAAACGTGAAAAGGCAAATGACCCCAGGTGACTCGACAGTACTTATTCCAATTCTGTGACCCCTTGCTTTGGGTCATTTCCATCCTGAACGTGGGGCTTGACTTCCCCTTGCCTAGAATGGGGATAATAATAGCAATACATGTACAGTTCACATCCGAGGATCCCCATGTAAAGACTCATGTCAGCCACAGCACCAGCTACAACATCTCAGAAGCGACTCTCCTATCCTTCCCTCCGATAGTTCAGTTGGACTGTCCCCTTGTTACTTTCTATAACTCTAAACGGAACAGTCCTGCAGAAGACCTGGTGCATCAATACTGAGTGGCCAAGAGAGTGGACTGAGGGATCACTCTCAAAGTTTACAAGGTGATTTCAGGTCATTTAGACTGAGGCTCGAGACCAGGCCCCACCCCAGAACTCTGGCTAGCTCATCTGTCTGTGCCATTAGCCCCATAGGGTTAAGACTGCTACTGCATTTTCATATTATTATGGGTGATGAAGCTCACGTGATTTTCTAAGGCCATGCCTCTAGTGAGTGACAGGACAGAGTTTCAGACCACCTGGCGTGGTTCTGAACGGAACACCGCTGAGGCTCTAACATGCAAGCTATATTTGAAGAATGTGAGACCAACGCTAAGACAGTTCCCATTGTTACTAGGCCCAACGGTCTCTCAAAAACACAGAATGTCTTGGATTGCATTCACATTTCTTTTATTGTAAAGAGATTTTTTTTAAAAACTTGACTGAGAAGAGAAGAAACATTTATAGACTATAAATCGCAACAGAAGGGGATGGCAGCAGTTCCTACGACTCTTGGGGAGATATAGATGATCACTGTAATCTATCATAAAGTGGCCACATTTGCTCAGGGTGGGAAATAACACTGTCAACAGCATTCGGTCTGTGCTCAAGAAGATATATTTGCAGTCAAGGAAGCAGAGAGGAGCAGAAAGGTATTGGCTTCTTTTCTGGTGAAGACAAGAACTCTGAAACTCTCTGCAACCTGAGACCCTAACTGGATCTTCTCCACTTCCCTCTAGTATTGGATGATACGATTGGAGCAGGTCCATCCTAGATGCATGACAAATGCTCTCCTCTGAGCCTCGCCTAGCCATCTCTCATGGCTACCTCATTCTCTGGCTTCCTTGTGTTTGCTATAGAAATCATTGGTTTGGCTTGCTTTGCTTAAAGGTAGAAAGCAAATTTAAAAATTTTAAAATTCAGTGGCTTCCAATAAACAAGGTTTGTGATTGTTACATTGTCACAGTGAAGCAGCTGGGCTCTGTAATGATCACTGGCAATCAGGGACTGGCTGTCTTTACATCCTCCACTGTCACCAGTATGGCACAAGGTCAAGAGCTCACTGATGAAGGAGCGGAAGATGTCAATGACTCAGGCTTCTTCTGGTCACATCCCCTTACCTAAGCATCCCCTTACCTCCAGCAAGCCAGGCCAGACATAGGTCTCATGCATGAGGGAGGGTGACCCTTCTGTGTGCCTCAGAGAGGGGAGAATTGGCAGTGAAACTACACAGCACAGCAGCAGAATATTTCAATAAAAATCCATTTCCAAATTGCAGACCAGTAATGGGGAAGGGAGTGGCTGATAACTAAGAGGGAACCGAGAAAGTATGTGGGCTTATGTTGTTCATGAAGTATCTCTGATGGGATACTTGGGACAGAAAGGGATGAAGAAAGTGGGGAGTCAGGATCCTCACATGGCAACACAAGGTGTATTTCTAAGGGATTCCTTGTGCGCTTCTCTGATGTTCTCAACAAACCTGAGTGGGACATTTTACCCAGGAAGGTTGGGTAGAAAGGGCAGAGAAAGATCACAAACCTAACTGGACCCTGGTTAGCCATGCCTCTAACACACACACACACACACACACACACACACACACACACACACACACACACACACCTGCTGGTAAAATAACAAAATTCATCTGTTCTTGTATGAGCAATGCCAAAGAACCTGGCAAGGACATTACAAGAAATAAATATAGAAGGCAAATGACAAAAACAAAACAAAACAAAGCAAAACAAAAAACCCTCATTCTATCTTAAGTGACTGGCCACTGTGCAGAACAGAGGTTAGCTTTTGTCAGTCTTAAGAAACAGAAATGGCCAAAAGAAAAATAAGATGAAGACAAACTGCAAAGGGCTTTCTTGAAAGTGTGTGATAATGAAACCCCAGCACAACAAAATGTGAATCAAAATTAAACACTCAGCAACTGAAAAGTCGCCATAAAAAAGCAAGAGTGAGTGGTGCCTTCTTCCACACACGGAGTCAAGACTAAACAATGATGGAAACTAGTTCACAGAACAGAGGAGAATGCTATGATTCTAGGAAATGGAAAATTAATAATGCAATTATACAAAAATGGGAAGCTGGTATAGGGGAGAGAAAATATGCATAGTCTCCTTCCATGGAGACAAGCAAATATTAGTTAAAGATGAAATGTATAATTTTTAAAAGTGAGATTTGGTGACAGGAGAGATGACTTGACAGTAAAGAGCACTTGTCACCCTTCTAAATGACACAGATTCCATTTCCCCGCACCCATAAGGGTTGTTTGCCACTATCACTAATTCTGGTCCCAGGGGATCTGATGCCTCTTCTGATCAGTTCTGGCACATACATGTAGGCAAACACATAAAATGAAATAAATCTTTAAAATATTAATGAAATTCTGCCTTAAACAGAGAACAGTCTGAGAAATCGGTATCTCTTGTTATACATAAATATTTACCTGAAGGTTAGTAATTTCTTATGTTTGATTCTTACTTTTTTATTCTTCGGGTAGATTCAAGTAGACTTAGTGGCAATCATTTTTATAAAGTGGCGTGTGCACAATATGAACCTCTTCATAACATCATCTCCACCAAGACTTCTGACGAAGTATGTGCCTAAAGAGGATCTATATCAATACCCACAAATGTTGGCAACGGATTTCTAAGTTTGTTTTGTTTCTTTTTTCACCCTCTTCTATATTCATTTCTAAAATTATAAAACTTTTATAAGCAGTTACATTTTCTACAAATATAATCATCACAGTCCCACTGGCGTAAATACATTGCTACTTATAAGATTCATCTCCGAAAGCCACCATTACTGGCTCCATGCTTCATGAAACCCTAGGTAGAACCAGTAGCTTGTTTTTCCAGGAGAAATGTGTCTGGCCTCCCCTGTCCTTCCTCGCTATGATGAACCAAACATTTAGTTTAATGCTTCTCATTCCAAGCTCCAAATGACTTTCTCACTTAACCTCATCCTCCAACATGTTCAGGAATGCTTTTATGGTACCCTGTTGCTGCTGTAACAATGTTCACAATAAAGTTCTTGAAGCCAGAAGTCCTAACTCCCAGTTTGAGTGATGTTGGTTTCCTCTTGGACTCTTAGAGAGACTTGAACTGTTAGATTTTAGAGTGCAGAAGAAAGAGGAGGAAAGAGAAGGGAGTCTGACCTCAACAGATATGATCATTAGTTTATTATTATCGGTGCTTGTTAGTGTACACAGCAAGGAGAAGACACTCTCCTGCAGGAATGGAGGAAGTACTTAGAGTTTATACAGGAGCTTGGGAATGAGTAAGCTGATTCTTTTAGCTTCTGGTGGCTGTCAACACTCAAAGGGTCTTAGAGCATGGATATCTCTCCCCCATTTTTGCCTTCTTTTCCCTCTGTTTTTCCCCTTGTTCTGAAGACACGACTATCTCATCTCAATTTCTGCACAAGCCAGGCTTCTAAATACAGTCAAGTTCACCAGTTGGTTGGGGGGGGGGGGAGACATGGTAAATGTATCCTTTCAAAGCTCCTGTAAAGGAGCTTCCAATGGTATAAACACAAACTGTGAGCAGCTCCCTTGAAGAAATCCATGGAAGCAGAAAGCCATCTACTAGATTTCATACAAAGTCTGGGGCCCAAAGATCTCACAAGAGCAGAAATCAATATGGAACCAGACATTGATGTGGTGTGGATTGGATCTGATATGTCCTCCATGGGCCCATGTGTTTGAATAATTGGTCTCCAGTGCGTATTCCTGTTTTGGGAGGCTGTGGAAGCTTCTGCTCATGCGTCATAACTGGAAGACACTGGGTTGCATGAACTTGGCTTGAGGGTTATGGGCCAGATCCAAATCCAGCCTAAGCTTCCTGTTTCCTGCTCACCAAAATGTAGATAATTGAATTATCCCACTGCCTTGAACTCTACCTTAATTTTTTTTAATATTATGGGACTGTATCTTTTCAAATTATGAACCAAAATAAATATGCCATTCCTTTCGATGCTTCTATCAGGGATATGATCACAGTGATTTAAAAAGAAGTAACTAATCCACTAGGTACTAACTCTTAATTGGATATATTGGGGAAGTCACTTAACTTTTTGGGGTCGTGATTTTCATCAGGAAAATAAATTCTAGTGATTAAATCATGGTAGAGATTATATGCAGGGTACTGATAATGCCCACAAAGGATCTCATAGAGTGTCTACAATGCAGCAGGCTTTGATCATGCTAGTTTATAGAGTATATAGTTTAGAGAGGGTGTGGTAGAAAGAGTAGGAGCAGAAAGCTCTGTGGAAAAGCCGACGAGCAAATCCAAAGACGCTTTCATGAGTCCATGATCAGGATCACTTAAACTGTACATTCTTTGATCTTTGATGTGTGTTTGGAACTTTAAAGTGGCAAGGTTGGAGCAGGGCTGGCTATAGTAGTGTCATTTGATTCTTAATGGGAACCAAGATCATGGTAAACCAAACTGAGAGAAAGAGAAATCCCAATTATCTGCCCTGGAGTCTTCAGCATGGCGCATCTCTGGCAGAGGGCGTCTGTGGAAACCATTCTTACATCGGCTGCCATTTTAATGACATATCCCCAATGCATCTGAGGTCAAGAGCCCCAATTCCACAACACACAGTGCTTTAAATTGAGGTCATCAATCATGTCAATTTTAATATATACTGAGGTGTTTAGAACTCCAGTGATATTCCATGGAATGACCCAAGGAAATAGTTATGTGTGCCAACTAAGAATGCTAGCCCGAATAGCAGACACTGATACTAATTGGCACTGGCGTTATTTCATGAAACAGGGTGAGTGGGTCACCACATGGGTTCAGATGCACATTAAAGCCTCCAGGGAGCTGGGCTGCCTCTCTCTTCCAGTTGTGTGCCTTCAAACGTCGTGTCTCGTGCGCTTGCTTATCACCAGGTGATAGCAGAGTGCCTATGCCCTTCGGAACTCTGTGTCAGAGGCAAGCAGAGGAGGAGAGGGGGGTCTGCCACGCAGATCTCTGTCTTTTCATTAGGAAAACCAAGGTCCCCCAGAACTCGCCATGAGCTGTCTGATCCTACACTTATAGGCCAGACTTTGGTCTGGTGGATTTCATCTGGTCTCCTAGAAAGGATTTTGAAAAGGAAGGATACAGACAGCCAAATGTCATTGTTCAACAAACTCAGGATTCAGGCAACAAAGAGAGAGGAAGAAGTGAATGCCGTATCAGGATGTATCACGAAAAGAGATCTAGACCAGCTGGGTGTATTGATGCATACCTTTAATCCCAGAGGCAGACAAATGTCTATGAGTTCAAAACCATCCTGGTCTTCAGTTGAATGTTAAAGATAAAATTGAGCAGAGTGGTTTCTTAAAAATAAAACCCAGGATGAGGTCCTCTCTTGCTTCATTCAAGATGATCCCATCAAATTTCTAATAAAAATTAAACTTCTCCCAGGTCTTTGAAGACATGTACAACCCGGTCCCCATGCAGCTCCTGCATTTTCTGACATGCTCATCCTCGTTCTTTCCTCTGTTTCTCTCTCTCCTTCCTGCTTTGATCATTCCTGCCCTGTGACCTTCGGGGCTAAGTTTCTTCAGAGACCTCACATCCCAATGTCCATGAGTGGCACCTTTGCCTGACTCAGATGTCACCTCTTAGATTTCCATCCAAAGAAGCCTGTTCCCTACCCCACGCCACCATATACACTAGCTGTTCATCCTCTTCCCTCTTGGTGCTACCAAAGCAGCTGTCTAGACTTTGCAGAATTTCTCGTGTTTAAAAGCATCAGTCTGCTGCTCCCTTTCTGTCTGTTATCAATTTGGGAGGCCACTCTCTGAAGGCAAAGCTTTCATGTGTTGCATTTTCCACGGCTTTGCCTCCACCTGGATCTCTGTTTTCAGATACCAGATGACTGAGTGTATGAGCGAAAGAGCAGAGCTAAGAACCCAGACGGAAAACATGAAGCAGAACCAGTAACAGGCATACAAATGAGGGGTAACAGAGTAGAAACACACAGCTGGATCTCCACAGGCCTGGGCACTCCAGAAGAGGAAGCAGAAAGAACCTATGGGTGCTCACTGCCCTCAAAGAAGCTTGCAGTCCATCTAGGAAGACTAAGGAGCAAGGGAAATTAGAGGGAAAAGGGTGGGGTTGAGCATGAGAGCTGCCAGCTGCCAGCTTCCTAATTGGAAATTGGTACATTTCTCTAGAGGGATGCTCATTGCAACGTTATTGGTAAAAAGTCAAAAATTCAAAACAACTGAACATCCCAAAACAGGAAGCAGTGAAAACAATTCCAACATGCTCATTTGATAGAATTTTAAATTACGCTGCAATTATGTTTCGTGAAGATCCGTGAGATTAGTAAAGAAGGACAGAGCACAGAAAAGTGATACATGCTAGCAAGAATAGACATCTTTCCAGCTGCAGCTCCCCTAATGAAAACCAGGTTGTTTAGGGGTGAACTGGCGACAGCTGGCTTCTGTCATCTTCCTCTTCTTATCTATATAGTTTTCTTTAGTTAATGCTTTAATTGAGCAAGATTTCCCCCAAATTTAGACAACTGAATTCAGGTCCATATGCTGAAATCTGTCTCTCCAGTGTAATCCTAGCTATCAGAACCTTTCCCTGTAGCATCAGGGCTGATTCTAAGTCTTGGTCCAGGAATACACAAACGCTGAAGAGGCTCAGCCAGCCATGGGTTATGAAGGCTGTGATGGTATCACTACCAGTACAATCACCATGAGACCTGAACAGCCTCTACTGTGAGCAACAAGAGCATAGTGCAGACCTAGGAAATGACGACTATAGTCAGAATGCCCCTTGGAGTTTATACCCAGTGTCAAAGTCTCTCATCCTCAAAAGTTACTGCAAATTGGATATAATTTATCTCTTTTAGAGATATAACCCAAAGTTCAAAGAGGCTGAGCACCTCTCTAATGTCCTGCAGAGAGTAGAAAGCCTGCTCTGCTTGATCCCCAAGCCTTGCTTGTGTCCCTGCGCTATAGTTGGTTCTCCTTCACAGTGTCAGCCCTTGTATCTGTGCTCGCGGAAGACCCTGATTCCTAATCAGGCGGCTAAGTCCTGGGCCAGACATTTCCCCAGGTTGTTGTTCTTGACCCATTGCTTTGACTCCAAGTCTGAATCAGAGATGAAATCAAATGAGACACTAGGTGGATTCGATCCTGCGGAAGAAAAAGAGAAATGGCAGAGAAACGTGAAATCTGAAGATGAATTGCTAGCAAAACAGGAAGGAAGCACAAACAGGTACAGGTTTTTAAAAAAGCTGATCTTGTAGAATGGGGAGGAGAGCTCCTGAGTTAGAAGCCCTTTTGTTCGGTCACCAGCTTTCCTTCACCTCAACACCAAAGAAGACTTTAGGCTCCCCTTGGAGGCATTTTGTTTCCACTGAGCTGGACAATTACTTCATAGCTCCCAAAGGAACAACGTTGTGGATCAAATGTTTGTGTTTTCCTCAGGCTTTATGCTAAAGCAGCAACCTTCCTGAAGATGGGGAGATGTTAGGATTAGATGGGGTCCTGGGGGTGGGGTCCTAGTGATAGAATTAGTGACTCCATAAGACAAGCTAGAGTATTTCACTTCCTCATTGTTTGCACTTCTTCTCTCCTCCCTCCTTCTCCTTCCCCCTCACCCCCACCAAAGACCTACCTATCTAAAACACAAACAGTGATCCCTGACCAGGAAACAAAACTTTCCTGCACCTTGATCTTGGACTTTCATGAGACACCTGTCTGCTTTTTACACCACCCGCTCTCCAACAACTGATTCCAACAGCCCAAGTCCACCGAGATGTCCAGGCCTTCTCTTATGTTCCTCCAGGGCAGACTTTCCAGACCAACCTTCAGTGTCACTCTGGTTAAAATGTGCAACTCTAAAGCTGTTAAATATGACAAAATTAAAAAAAAATCCCTCTTTTAACAGAATGTCTCTATCCCTAAATGTCTGTATACGCCGAAAATAGTGTTCAAGGGAATGGAAAGGCGTTGATTCTTGTCTGTTTATTTTAGCCCCTGGGACATCACTGGCATGGAGTTTTCAGTGCCAGGCTCTGGGTCTAAATTCCCTGGGAGACTTGTTAAAAAAAAATAAAGCAAACAAAAAACCCCTCCTTGCTGGGAAAACTTAGGAAAGTCTAAGTCTCTAAATCCTGAGTAGGTTCCTGCTATCTATCTTTATCTACTTAGTGCTCCCGTTCGCAATGGCATTCTTTGAGTTAAAACGTGGAAAACAAGAGATGAGGTGAAGGAAAGAGGCATACTGACTGGGTATGCTTTTATGACATAGATTTAAAAAAAAAAAATTCCTGTGTATGTGCACAGCCATGATGGGAAGCTATGAATCTGCGGAGACCTGTAGGCCCTCTCGATAACAGGGCATTGCACGAAATCTACACTGGACTAGAAAATGGGGTCTGCTCAGTCAGAGTTCCTGCATGAGACAATGAGCTGCAGAACCTGCATGAGACAGTGAGCTGCAGAACCTGCCACCATTCCTGGGCCAGGCAGGGCCACAAGCTCATGCACCTTTCTTCACTTTCCCAGGCATCTCATCTATAAAATCTGTGAAACAACATGCACCATAGCCACCCCTTCTCTCATCCCTGTGATAAAATTGCTGCCAAAATCAACTTACGGAAGCAGAGGCTTATTCTGTCTCAGATTTAAATAATATGGTCCTTCAACATCCATCAACAGTGAGGATGGAGGAGTGACTCCATTCATGGCAGCAGAACAGTGATGTTACTATAGGCCACCTGATGGTAGCCAATCAGGAAAGGAAAAGCAAAGCAAAGCAGGAAGCATCCAAAAATACTGATAGAGTCCTGTTATTACTGAAACCCTACCCATTCCTCTATGGGCATCCCAAGCTCTCATGTAAAAGGCCCATTGAGCTCTTCTTACAGAACACTAGTGTTGTGTTAGGAGCGGC
>NW_004949103.1:8967945-8968875 GCF_000317375.1 Microtus ochrogaster
CCTTTGTAGACCAGGCTGGTCTTGAACTCACAGAGATCCGCCTGCCTCTGCCTCCTGAGTGCTGGGATTAAAGGCGTGCGCCACCACCGCCCCGCTAAACTGTATTCTTTTAAACACTGCCTGGCCCATTAGTTCCAGCCTCTTATTGGCTAGTTCTTACATATTGACCTAACCCATTTCTAATAATCTGTGTAGCACACAAGGTGGCTTACCAAGGAAGATCTTAACCTGCGGCCGTGTCGGGGGTGAGAATCATGGAGAATCCTCGACTCAGCTTCTTTCTCCCAGCATTCTGTTCTGTTGTCTCCGCCTACCTAAGAGCTGGCCTATCAAATGGGCCTAGGCAGTTTCTTTATTAATAAGAAATCATTCCCATATCACACTAGTGCTTTCCTAGACTACATCATCTAAAATGTAGTTTCTCACACCTTCCCCAGCTTTGGAAGCAGCTCCAAAGGCTTATATACCACTTGGTAGTCTTTATCATGGCAAGGACTTGCTCCTGGAATAAGATTTCTATATTAGTTCCTCTTCTCATCACAGAGGCTGGTCACATCACAGCAGCCAGCCAGGGTGTGGATGGTGAAGCAGAAAGCAGCCAGGGTTGACATACCTCCACGGACAGTGACCAGTGGCATAGACTCTCTTACAAGGTCCTGCCCCCTAAAGTTTCCACAATCTTCAAAAATGGCACTGCCATCTGGGGAGTAAATAATCAAAATGTTATCCTATCAAGATCACTCCAGATTGAAACCATAACACCCAGAAAACAGGGTATAAAGTCCAGTTAGGAGGATGTGTATGTACATGAGCATGGCACATACAACATGACACACACTGCATGGTTCACACAACATAACACACACTGCATGGCTGACATAGCATGGCACACCCTGCATGGCTCACACAGCATGGCACACCCTGCATGGC
>NW_004949103.1:8969215-8988522 GCF_000317375.1 Microtus ochrogaster
ATGGCACACACTGCATGGCTCACACTGCATGGCACACACTGCATGGCTCACACTGCATGGCTCACCCTGCATGGCTCACACTGCATGGCACACACTGCATGGCACACAGCAAACACTTGGTAAGTAATAGATGACATCCTCCCCTCCTTATACTAAAAAAGAGGTTGTTAAAATGATCAGAACAGAACCCTTTGGGGATGCTAAACTCTTTCATGCCTCATGAAACCAAATCAGTTGCTGAAAGATGGACAGCTGACACACCAGAACAGTTTCCACACGCCATGCTAAGTGCTTATGGTAGGATTCCTTCCCCAGCTTTCCTGTCCTCACAACATGTCAAGGAAATTAGAGAGCCCTGGGCATTTTTATTTAGAGTTCTAGTGTGCACATTCATAATTTTCCTGGATACCTTCTGCACGATTTTGAAGTTTTGACTTACTCTTTTGTGTGTTTTCATTTAGTTAATTTTTCCTTAGAGTTGTAAAAAACCTAGATTGCTAAATATGTGGAAAATAAAGAAATGGGAAAACAATAATTTATGATTCTGCTGCTTTAACAGAGTGAATATTGGTACTTCACTATATTTTTTATTTATATGTGAATTACAATCATCAAAATCACCATGCAAGCAACCTTGTTCTTGCCTTTCCCCGTAACATTATATTGCAAAGCTTTTCCTTATTGTGTCAGTCATTTTAACCAACACGTTTGACTAGTTGCATAATACTCCAGTGAGCAACAACCACCAATTATCTAACATTTATTTATTCCAATGTTTCTCTGATATTTTTCAATAGCGGTGCAATAAACATTTGTGTGTATAAGTAATTAAGAATTAACCCCTAAGTCTACACTTGCATAAGAAGAATAAGTCTTTTGGAGATTAAAAGATTATACTAAGGAACAGAATGGATGGCAAATATTTTATATGAATGTGCTTCCTCCTTGATCTTCAGAACTACCAGGCCAGTAGGTTTCACAGAGCAACTACAAGGCAGCTTGAAATCTGCCAAAGACACACAGAGGTTCAAAGGTCAGCACTTTATCTGACTGCTAAGACTTCTTATCAGTGGTTATCACCAACACAAAAAGCGGAGTTTGGGAAGCCATCACTCCCTGTCATCCAAATTACATCTCTCATTCCATGTGTGAACAGGAAGGACAACACCCTGCCATTGGAGCCCACTGAAAGAAACTCTTCACAGTGCTAATGAATATGTGAACCTCCAAAATTAGCTCCTGATGCTATTTGATTTTTATTTTATTTAGCAATCTTTACCCATGCATTAGTAGCAAGTGTTCATTCAACTTCCATTATTCCAGGGAAATGGCAAATCTATTTCAATAAGAACTCCCTTACATTGATGACTGTTGGTATTTGTTACGTACCTTGGCCAAGGGGTGCAGCTCAGTGGTAGAATGTTTGCCTAAAACTCTTGAGGGCCTGAGTTGGATCTCTAGGACTGCACATACACACACATGCACAAAGCAAACTTCCTAAGGAGCCCTGGAGAGTATATTCCTACTGCTCCCTATAGCTCAGGCAGGGTTTCCTGGTCTCTAGGTTTCATCTGGCATATTGGCTTTTGGTCTCTGCTGTCACAAGTTAAGCCAGGTGCAGTGGCTCACTCCTGTAATCTCAAGACTTGAGAGACTGGGGCAAAAAGATTATAGCAAGTTTAATTTCAACCTGGGCTCCATCATGAGTTCTAGTCCAGCCTTAACCCTACCTATCTTCAAAAAGAATTTACAAATTTAGTGGCTTAAAACAGAATACTCATTGTGAAATGCTTAATAGGTTCTCAGGACAATGGCCCTGCTGGAAGCTCTGGGGAAGAAGGCAATGTCTTATCTGCTCTGTCTTCCGGGGGCTGCTGCACTCCTCGGTACATGGCTCTTCCCGCATCTTCAGAGATGACAATGCAGCATTGCTCCTCTCTTCCCTTCCCTCTACCATCCTCACATCACACTCTTACCTACTTACTCCCTCTTACTGGGAACCCCATGTTTACATCGCTCTGCCCATTCAGCCAATCCAAGATGACCACCCGTTCCACGATCCTTTCCACAGGCGCATCTGTGAAGACCCCTTTGCCATAAAATTACATATTCACCAGGGCTGTGTGTTAGAATGAAGACATCTTTTGGCACACAGCTTTGAGGGATTGTTAATTCAGCTTATCAGAGCTTGGGAACAAATATAGCTAAAAGAACAACCTGAAAAGACAGAGTGTCCCTGTAGAACCACTTTCCTGGAGAGATTGTGGGTGAGGAAAACAGCAACAGTTAGGATCCTAACCTTCCATCAGAGCCAGAAGCAGAGGACAGAGAACGCATTTATGGACATGAGTTAACCCTCTCAGCATTCACATAGTTCCACATAGTTCCACGTGTGTCATTTACCTTGACTTGTTATTATATTGTCATACAACCCAAGCAAGGTTGAAGCATCCTTGTCCCCAAAACAGGGACAATAAATCCTGAACTCTGATTCATTCAGTGACTCTTCTGGGGTTGGGTCAGGCCTGTGACTAGGACCCACAACAGCTTTAACTCCAAAGCCTAGGCATTATCCGCCCTGCCGGGGAAACAGACACCAAATTTGATCAAAACTAACACTTTCAAACACATCAAGGAACTGGATAGGGTGGTATAAGCCTGTAGTCCTGGCCCTCAGAAGGTGGAGATAGAAGATTCATAAGAAATATACAAAGCCACGGAAACAGGAGATCTACTGCAAATGTCAGCTTGCCAATCATCTCCGGACGACCGCTCTTGTCTTTCGTTGCCTCCCCACAAAGGAAAGGATGTCACCTGTTGCTAAGCCAGCTATGCGTGTAGGAGAGGCACAGAGGAGGCACTAAGTAAACGTTTATGTAAGAAATCAGAAACACTCCTTTGTCCCAGAAATAACCGATGCAAACAAGCACAACCATTGCATCATGGGGAGGATGGATGCTAAAAGTGAACAAATGCTCAGGGGGAATAAAAAAAAAAAAAAAACTCCGCAACAGCCAAAACAAGCATCAATACAGCCAACTGCATGCATAATTTCTTTGGAAAATCCCACCAGACCTAATCCAGAGCCTGCATTCACTTTTTAAAAGCTGGTTTCCAACCTGCGTGCTGAGTTTTTAGCTGCTAGTCTTGAATGGAAACGCTTCACAGGTGAAAGGGGAGAGATTATTTAAGATGGTGGAACAGTATAACACTGTGCCATCTTAGCAGAATTCAAAAGACACACCTGGTTGTTTGCTCTGTGGGTAGACATAAGGAGGCAGAGAAGACTAGCCGCTCTTCTCAGTGTGACAACCTGCAAAGCCACAAACCTAATGTGGGCAAAAGTGGGCATCTCTGCAAAGTGAGCATCTCAGCTTCCTTTCCGGTTGCTGTTATAAAACGCCCCAACAAAAGCATGGTGCCACCCTGGGAAGGCCCTCCCTCCTCAATTTACACAATAAAGATAATCCTGAACAGCCATCTCCAGTGACCCAACTCCCAGGTAATTCCAGATCTTAACAAATTGACAGCTGAGATTAATCACAATGAATGTCTCTCTCTGTTTTGGTTTCATTCTCTCAAATATACCTGTAGCTAACAAAAATGAGTCAGAAAGACACAGTGTGTTCATGTGCCTATAATGCTGTATGGGCATTTACTTGGTGTTTACTTCTGGCTCTTGGCCTGCAAGGACAGTTAACACTGCCTTTGCTTGTTGGACACAGGCCTCAGAATCATAATGAAACACAAGTACTATTGTATTATGTCTTTCTGCCGTGCTTTGTCTTCTATAAGCAAAACTATCTTGTTTTTATTTTTCCCCTTATAAAATTGCATGCATGTGTTCTTGGGGTGTGTGTGTGTGTGTGTGTGTGTGTGTGTGTGTGTGTGTGTGTGTGTGTGTGTGGTGTGTGTGTGTGTTTAGTTTTGTGCTGAACACTGTAGTATAAGCTTTGTCCCACAACATCGCATGGTACCAAAGCTTGATTAAAGCCAAGAAATGTCCTACCGTGCCTTGGTTGAGCGTAGTATTAACTTGAACTCTGGAGCGATCGGAAGAGAAGTCTGCCCACATCCCAGCTGTTATAAATCAGCCTGAAGTCCCCCAGCTCATCTAGAAAATCCTTTCGTTTTGCCTCCTTTAGATTTTGTAGCCTGTGCCCTAAATTTAGAACCCCTGTCTCTCCCCAGTGTGATGAGCAATGATGGTCTTACCACCATGGCTAAACCATTCCACCAAGACTTCTTTAGGAAAAAAAAGGCACCTGTCACTTTGTCTAGTGCTCTATTTTTTTTTCTACTAACATAAATACTTTTGTGAACTCGCAAAGCATTTTAGCCATAGCGATCAAGCGGTCCCAACTGATAATTAAAAAACAAGCCGGGCTTGGGATCCAAGTCAACATGCCTTCCATGCTCCAGATTCATTCCTCCTTGACAGAGAGCAGAGACCAGTGCCTTGAAACCAAACAACATCGTAAAACATGAGCAAAAGAAGCCTTACATCACTTGGGCCAGGAAGATGAACTGACATGCTGAAAGCATTGTTTCACACTTGCTCAACTGAACAAATACAGCTCTTCACAAAACAAGTCCGGACTCTTGGCCGGGCCAAGAGGCCTGTGATCCAAGACTCCATGCTTTCAAATTCCTCAATGAGAAAGGATGGGAGGAGGGAATTTGGACTTGAAACAGAAAAGGCAATAAAACTGTACATTTAAGAATCAAAGCGAGGGGGTGGTTAGGGGCAAGTAAAGAAGAGAAAAAGCACTAGGCAAATTTACTGAAGTCTTTTGCTGTGTTCATGTTATGTTTTTTTTAAAAATTTTTCAGGGTGTTGTCGACTGAGTAGGTACCATTGGTCCTCATTTTATGTTACATCTACTGATGTGTTGCTAAGGCTAAAAGGAGTGTGTTTATTGTCCCTTGCAGGAAACTTGATAAGCACAGTTGAAGTGAAAGTAGAAGCTAGACCTCAGCTATCATATGGCAATAGAGGCACACTAACGTTCTGTCATGGCCCGTCTCAGCCTTATGTCTCCTATACGTGTTATTTTTAGACCAGGATGAATGCTCCAAACTCCTTAGCAACCAATGTTTTTCCTTAAATGGCTTATTATAATTATTTGTTTTTGTCATTAAATGTCCTAAGAATATAATTTTGATACTTGAAAAATAGCTCTTTTGTTAATGTTCCTTTAACTTATGTTGAAATAGGAGCGGCTGGGCTGCGTCCCGCCACCCGGCTAGCTTTACCCGAAATAATTACACAGAAATTATATTCTTTTAAACACTGCTGCTGCTGTGATAAAGCCCTCTGTAAAAACAACATAAAGGAGAAAGGGTTGATTTTTGCCTCCAGTTCCAGAGGAGATGAAGTCCGTCGTTGTGGGAAGGACATGACATCAGACTCTTGAGGCTATCCAGCAGTCACGTGACCTCTTGACCACAAGGAAGGGTATGGCGTTGTTTCTTTGAGAGGTGGCTCAGCAGTGAAGAGCACTTACTGCTCTTGCAGAGAAGTGGAGTCCAATTCCTAGCATACCATATCAGGCAACCTGCTGTAGCTTCAGCTCCACCAGAATCCAGCGCCTCTGGTCTCCATGGGCACCTGCACTCGCTCAGTCTCACACACATGCACATGATTTAAATAAATAACTAATTTGGGGCTTTTTTAATAAGTATTTTTTATTAAAAACAAAAGCATATAAAAAGTCACAGGCTGAAGTGTTCTGGTGCCCTTGAGACATGGGCTCACCAGAGGGTGGCTGCTATGCTCCAGCACAAAGCTAAATGGGATCCTGCCAGTGATGCCAATCTGTGGAAAGAATGAGATGGTGATGCCCCTTAGGGGGTCACCTAAAACCATCGGAAAATATTCACATTATGATTCATAACAGTAGCAAAATTACAGTTATGAAGTAGAAGCAAAAATAGTTTTATGGTTGGGAGATCACCACAACATAAATAACTGTATTAGAGGGTCCCAGCATTAGGAAGGTTGAGAATCATTACCCTGGGCAGAAGGCATTATCCTCACCCATGTCCAGTTCTTCCTACACACCTGCCATGAGCCAGGTATGGTGACAGCTGAATGAGGTTGCGAATGAACAGGGTCTGT
Organism: Microtus ochrogaster; assembly: GCF_000317375.1. NCBI lineage: Eukaryota > Metazoa > Chordata > Mammalia > Rodentia > Cricetidae > Microtus > Microtus ochrogaster. Next base: position 8,975,337 of record NW_004949103.1, read on the forward strand.
CCTCTCCTGAGGTTGTGTGGCACTTGGGGCATTCAAGACAAATGACCTATGAGATGCTAATCCAGACATGGCACAATTGCCAGAGTACTGGGGAACAAGGCTGGATGTCCCCACAGTGGGGATCAGTGTCATTGCGGTAGTAGTTTCCAAATTACGCTACAGCTTTGTCAGTGCTTTGGGGACAAGAACGCCTAGTGGGGGAGGGGGGCTTACAGTTCCCTAGGCTTTGCTTTTATGCAGGAATGGGGCAGTGTAAACTCACACAGCCATTTGCAACGCCATTTGGCAGCATGTACCAAGATAGACATAAAACATGCAAACCTTTTGACCCAGTAATTCCAGTTCTGGGAAACTCTCCCAAAGAAATAATCCTAAATATGGATGAAGGCTTGGGCACAAAAACAGTCCCTGCAATCTCATTCAGGATAGGAAAGATGGAAACAGCCTCATTGCGCAATCATCGAAAAGAATATTAAATAAATTATAAAATGACGACTTTATGGATATTGTTTGGCTCCAAAACCTAATAGGAAAGAATCCTTGTGATGTACTGTTAGGTTAAAGAGAAGCCAAACACAGTGTACCAGTGATGGCAAAAGTTTAATGAACACACACACACACACACACACACACACAGAGAGCAAAAATACACAAAAGTAATACAAAATGACAATGGTGGTATTCTGAAAAATAGAACTGTAAGTAGTTTTATATTTTTGTACCTTGCCTTTTTATAAATTTTCATTAAGAGGAATGTATTTAAAATAAATGTGATCAATTTCTTATGACAATTATGCTGCATCTGTAAAGTGTTGGGGTAAATACAGGTATACCTGTATTCAAAAACTTTGTAAAATATTAGTAGGAATTATTAGGAGTAAAGTGCACACACACACACACACACACACACACACTTGTAGATTTGAGTCAAGTCTACAAGTGGCCTGAAATGATCCTGTTACTTTTGAAGCATAACTGGTAGTTGCATAATTTTGTTGCCCATCCTTGCCCAAGAGTGCTAACTACCAAGAGCTCTCTTCCCCTCATCCCTGCTTCTTCCAACTCCTACACCAGATAGCAGCCCATGACATGATTATAATGTGCTATGAGGTCTCCTTTCTTCCGGGTATACTCTGCTTATTTCTTATTGTCCCTCAGATCCAGCCCAAGCCCTACAGCCTTCTGATGCATAAAGATTCGGTTCCAGCCATGGTGTCCATGCACCACAGTATCTCTCCTGCATTCAATCCCTTTTGGTCTCTCCAGTTTCCCCTCATTCTTGCCAAACTTCCTGGTTGGTTGCCTTGATTTAGCATCAGGCTCTTATTCAAGTTCTACCTGGAGCGACCATTCCACCCCAACCAAACCCCATCTTCCTAGACACCTCACAATGGTCCTTCGGGTCTCAAGAAATTAAGAAGTATCTCTTGGGGAGATTAAAACACACATCTAGGTCCCAGGTGGAGTGTTCAAAGCCATGCATGCCTTACCCTTAGTAGGGACATAGAGGAATGCTTCTGGCTTAAAGTCAGTGGTAGAGTGCTTGCCTTTGTGAGACCCTGGGTTGGATCCCTAGCATGGATTAAAAGTTTTTCAAGTGGCAGTTACAGAGATTGCTCAGTGGTTAGGAACAGATACTGCTCTTTCAGAGGACTAGAGTTCAGTTCCCAACACCCACATCTGGTGGCTTCCAGGTCACGAGTAACTCCTTTTCCCCTCCATCCATATTAGTCCCCTCTGTCCTCTGAGACACTTTCCCTTCTGCTTACATGTCACAGATACATGCATGATTTTATGCATCTATATGAGATCTAGGATCACAAAAGAGAGAAAACACGTATTTATCTTTCAGACACTAGCTCAATTCAGCTAATAGGATTATCTCCAGTGGCATCAGTTTCCCTAAAAACCACGTAACTTTAGTCCTCTAAATGATGAACATCACACACACACACATACACACACACACACACGCAAACGCACATGCACTACACACACACACACACACACACACACACACAAACACACATGCACATGCACATGCACATACACAATGATTTGGGCATTTTAAAAATTTAACTTGGTAGACAAGAATACTGTTTCCAGAAGATAGCGCCATAACCTGACTTTTTTACCTAAGGTCCAAGGCTGACAACGATGACTTTGGCCTAAAGCCAAGCGTCTCACGCTAGCTCCTGCCACAGTGAAATGTCCATGAGCAGAGAGAAGGCCTGGAGAGTCTGCTAACTCAGACTCCAGGAGAACATGTCACTGTTCGTCTCTGTCGGTCTGTGATACCCAATCCTCCCTGGCACACGGTGAATGCTTGTGGGGTTTCCCAGATCTCCCCACATGACATAGTCTGTGAGGACATTGTTTTGGATAAAGGGGTAGTTCATGCAAGAGATACCACACTCTTCTAAAAGTGCCTTTGTTGGGTCTATGGCAGCTCTTGACACTGCCCTTGGCTGCCACTCATAGGCCCCAGTGCCAAGAGGCCTCACGGGTTTTTAGCAGAAGGCCAAGCAGGGACCATGTGTCTCCCGCTACTGGAAGAGACATTTAAAAGTGCCAAAACATTTGAATAGACCTGAAATGTATGGAAACAAATGAGTTCAATAGACTTTTATTAATATTATTATTATAAGTATTAAATAGTAAGCATAAAGCATCACCTATGTGGTGATTGTTTTTATACATACTGTTATAAAATTCTCACTGTTAGGCAGGATCACGGAGTGACTCTCCTGGAGCTGAAGAAGGGCCTCTGAATGATTTTCAGAAGTGTGGGGGAAAGACAGACAGAAGACACACATGCAGATGATAGCACTTATCCAAGGCCAGCAGCCAAAACTGCAGTGCAATAGTCACCGTTTAAAGTTTACCCAGCACCCACTGTGTGCCGTACACAGCATGAGCCACTTCTCGTGAAGTGTCTCAAGTCATCACTGCTCCCGTTTTAAGCTAGAGGGCGGGGTCTGAAAAGCCTGTTTTTCCAGGCCATGTTTATCTCTACATGACTGCAAGGTTTTGGACTGTTTCTCTCATTTGAAGCCTGTTTCTACGCTGGCAGTAAAATGATAATACAACCTACTTCTTACTTTTCTAAGTGGTCAAGACTGACTATGGTGGGGATAAAGACAGTGCTGCATAAACAGATGTTCCTAGATGTCTTCAAACTGGGATCCCAGTCAAAACGCAGTACCCCATTGAAGCCCTTCCAACAGGCCCTATCCTGGCCCACAAATATATTTCCCTGGACGCCACCTATGGGCAATGCAGCGACTGTGCTTGTCCACAAGCAGAGGAGCTGCCCCTCTCTCAGTGGAGGTGTAAGCAGACTTCTGGCTGCCCGTGCATTCTGGGGGGGACCAAGAGCAAGGTGGGTCTCACATTGCACCCAATGCCACCTACATGGTAGAAAGCAACCCCCCTCCAATTGCAACTCCGGGTCCTTCCCCTTTACCTTGGCCAGGTTTGCATAACGAGAAGCTCTGGAACAAATTCCTTTTTATTCTTAATGAGCTGAAGGCTTTTGTTAGCTGGCTGCCAGGAGCTGCCGGTTTCCTCATTTCCTCGTACAGCCTGAGGTGAGATCCCAGGTCCCTCATCCCTTCTGGCATCTCGTATTTCCTTCATTGGGGGCATTGGCCACTGGTGTCATTCTGAATGAAGCCAGACTTGCCCTGCTGGCCTGGGAGGAACTCCTCCTCTTTACCTCACCTAGAATCTACCCATGGAGCCATGGCCAGAATGAAAATCCCAGAAGCATTTCTTGGCTGCCTGTGTCCCACCCACCATCTAGCTGGACATGGAGAGGCAATTACGATGGAAACTTGGGACTGGAAGATGTTTCCCTTGAGCTCAGCTCTTCGTCTGGGCTCCAACACTTACCCCCCTGAAGCTACAGCTTACGTGGATGTGCAATGGGGATTATAATATTCACTTGTGGCTTACTCTTGGGCAGCTTCCTGTCCTCTTTCCTTGTCCTTATGAAGGTTGAAATGAGATACAAAAATCCAGCTTTTAGGAAAATAAACAAAGGTCATGTCCCGGGTCCAGCGCCTGGCACCTAGCAAGCCCTCAATACAAGAAAGCTATCGCCTTCATTGTCACACATGGCTGCTGTCGGCCTCACTGTGAATGGCTTTTTCCCCCTAGAATGTAACTGAAGTTCCAGTCAAAATGTTTTCAAATCAAGTACCTGGTTTCAACCAGAACATCAGCACTGCCATTGCCTAGCAAGTTCTAAACCCACTTATAACGTAGGTAGATGCCTACCAAATGTTATATACTCAACACCTTTGCCCACCATGTGTTCTTCGCCATCACTGATTTGCATTTTCTTTGAGTCAAAAGGGATGGAGTGTATTTAATCATTAGAATAGTTTTTAAACAGGCAAGTGATATTGTTAATTTATTATTAGCTTCATTTTAGCCATAGACTTGAAGGAAAATGTTGATGGAGGTTTCTGTCCTACCCTGTCCCACAGCCTTTCAGTCCCAAAGAAACACACAGAGGCTTACGTTAATTATAAACTGATTGGCCCTATTAGCTCAGGCTTCTTAGTAACTAATTAGCCTGTAATTATTGTCTGTGTTAGCCATGTGGCTTGGTATCTTTTATCAGTGAGGCATTCTATTCTTGCTTCCTCTTGGTCTGAGTAACAACTGCAGACTGAGTCTTTCCTCTTCCCAGAATTCTCCTGTTCTGGTCACCCATCTATACTTCCTGCCTGGCTACTGGCCAATCAGCATTCTATTAAACCAATACAAGTGACAAATCTTTACAGGGTACAAGACCATTGTGTCACAGTAAGAAAACTCTTGCCAAGATGGAGAACACAGTGCAGAAGCATCAGGTTAGAGATAACAGGCAGTTTTATAGGAAAAAAAGAAATTATTTCTTTTTTTTTTTCTTTGTTTTTGAGACAGGGTTTCTCTGTGGCTTTGGAGCCTGTCCTGGAACTAGCTCTGTAGACCAGGCTGGTCTTGAACTCGCAGAGATCCGCCTGCCTCTGCCTCCCGAGTGCTGGGATTAAAGGTGTGCGCCACCATCGCCTGGCAAGAAATTATTTCTTTGATTCTTGACCCATGCTTATCACTGGTTGTCCAGAAACCAACCAGTTTTTCTGTTGTATTATCACATTTGACTAGAATTGGTTGTTAACTCAGTAAACATATATTGAGAATTTCTGAACTCTAGTCTTTGGCTGTATATGGGTGGTGCAGGAATGAATAAATCAGGATTATTATTTAAAGGTGCTCTGTGGGGGACTGGAAAGATGATTCAGTAAGTAAGAGTACTTGGTGCTCTTGCAGAAAACCAGAGTTTAATTCCTAACACCTGTGTCTGGGTGGCTCCTAATCACCTGTAATTCCAGCCCAAGAAGATCCACCACCCTATTCTGGTCTCTTTGTGCACCTGCACATATATGCTTACACCACACACACACACACACACACACACACACGAGAAAGAGGGAGAGAGAGGAATATTTTTCAAGACTCCCTTTTGTAGGTGTACATGTTTCACCTGGATCTATAGCTGGTAAAACTTAGGCACAAAAATCTGGCTTCCCACACTTGCCTGAAAACCCTTTCAAAGTAGAAGCTGGGTTTCTCACTTGTATTGTATTGTGGCTCCCAATAGTTTTCTCCATTCCTGCAAGAGATTTACATAAAAACACTTTCAAAATTTAAATACAGGAATTTTTATATATAAAACCCCCACTGGATTCAAGCCTGGTCTTTGCTTTTTTATCTCTCAAACCTGTATGCTCAGAACGTAGGGCAATGTGTAGTACACTGGAGGGGCCAATTACACTTGTTCCTTTGCTGACCCAGGGTGTTGCCTTTTCAAAAACCCCTTTACTCCTCTGAACCTACTTCTTCCCTACAATGAAAGTAGGTCCAGCTCAAAGCCAGCTGACACCTTTCATTATTTTAGGACACTTTATAAAGCCAGAGAGTGGCAGCAACCACCGGCTCTGCCTTCTTCATCAGCAGCATGGAAGGAAAGCCAGCAATCCTCCCCTAGTGCCTGCTCACTGGCCTTCAGGAACTTCTACCTAACCCAAGATAAGAAGCAGAACCTTCCATGTGAGCAGAGCCTACATGGTCCAGGATCACCACCATGCTCATTGGCTCTTCCCATTCATCTTCTTTTGCACCAGACACTCAGATGTAGTGTTTTCTCAGTCTGGCAGTGTTTTCCTGCTTCTCTTACTCCTGTTTCATATTTAGATCATCTCATTCCCTTAGAAAGAGATCCTTTGGTCCATACACTCAAATGTGTTACCTGTGTTTCACAAACACACGGCGATCCCTTCTCTGTGCTTTCAGAATGCTCTCCAAAGTTTATGAATTGATTAAAATTCTGTTCTTCACACAAAATAAATAAGAAACAAGCTCATCTTTCTCCCACTCATTGTTTGAACCCTGCCTGCCTCTTCATGATCTAACAAGCAAATTCTTCAGCTTCCTGCTAATATTAGGCACATGAACATTTCAGTCAGTCTGTTTGATTCACCTTCAAATATTAATTGTAAAAACATCTATTTCAACACAATACAAAACCTGGTCTTTCTCCATAGCTTCAACTCAATATGGAATGCTCTTCCACCACCTGGTTCCTGTCACCACAAGTCCTTCCCACTGTTGGCACCTCTACAGTCAGCTCAGAAGACAAGAGAGTTAGAAGAAAATGATCAGATTACCTAAGTGGCACTTATACACACTCCTGCTACCTGCCCCATGTATTTAAATGTTGACTCTGTTAAGTGAAGTACTTTAGCAGGTCACCAAAGATATCCTTGGAACCCCATTCTTCACAACATCCCGATATGGGCAATTCACTTCCAAACTGATGTCCAGTGAGGTCACCGGACCAGCTTAGTGTCTATATCCTGGGGAAACTCCCCATTGTAGCCAAAGACCTAGTGTAGATAGTCCAGCTCCATCTAACTTCTCAGTGCTTTCACGCCCTGGAATACTACCCTCTGCATAGCTAGGCCTGCTCTACCCTCTCTTCTCAAGTAACCTTCATCTTCTAAATGTTTAGTGTCTGGGATCAAGGAAGACTCCCAGTCTGGGAGAAGTAATTCCTGCTGTCTCTGAGGAGACCCCTGCCAGCTTCTCAGCTACTGTTCAGGTATCACCCAATATGAAGAAGGAACCAGCAGCAGCACTCTTCCTGCTGGCTCCCCCTAAATCTGTCCAGTGATTTCCTTTGGCTTCTTGTCAATCATACATTGAAAATAGATGAGAGTGGATGGCAGAAAGTTCTGATTTTCAGTCAGCTTTCAGGAGACATTTCTTAGACATTAATGGTCCATTTTTCTCTGTCTTTGGTTCTCAACTGGAATTCCAGGATGATGGGGATGATGGACATCCTTAAGGTCCTGTCAAGCACAGTTCTGGGACTCTTGGATGGATAGCTGTCTTCTCCATTCAATTATGACTCTATAAGCATTCTCTGTGTTTGCTGAAAGCCAAGAGTTCAGCCCCTGACTACCAGACAGTATGAGGACAAGACGAAGTTGTGAATCAGAGAATAAGTTGAGTGACAGCTGAAAGTTCCCAATGCCAGGCTACCCATCAGAATCACCCAGAGACCTTTGAAGAAAATATCTTATCCTTATCCATTGATATGCTAGTTTAGTAGATCTGGTTTAGAACCACAGAAGTAGGATTCATAGAAACATCTGAATAACATGTTAGGAGACTTCAAGAGAGAGTCTCATAAATGCTTGAAAGTATCGTGGAGAGATTCGGGTGGAGAGAGTGATAAGGAAGACGAAGATAAACAGATGGAGAAAGGGGCTGGAGAGGATTTGGGTCATAAGCAAAACTCTAAGGCTAGAATAACAAGATTTGATTCCAAGCTCAGTGTTCCTGTGGAAAGGAGGAAAAGAACAAATTTGTGAGGCCCACAACTCTGTAAACTGTAGGGTGCAGAAACTTGGTTTCATACAGTTAGCCACATCCTAGGAAGAAAATAGGTATCGCGTTGGGACATGCTAACTACGGATCAGGCTCCCTGTGGTACTTAAAGGAGAACAAGAGGCTATAGTGGGGATTGAAAGACCTAATGCTTGTCATCTGCTCAATAACTATCATCTGGAACCATCTTTTAAAAGCAATTCTGTTACTAGCAAAATAACGTGTGTGTGTGTGTGTGTGTGTGTGTGTGTGTGTGCATGTGTGTGTGTCCAGTGGTATAATGAACCACCTTAGATCCACCTTTGAAGGCCACTTCTGCACACAACTTTACCAATTTTGTATTTTGTGAATGTCATGCTGTAAGCTTCAAATTGGAGACTGGAGGAAATTGTAACAACTACAGTTATGGACTTCATTTTTCTCTTTTTTGAGAGTTTGGGTTACCAGAATGCTTTTGATGTTCTCTGAACACTGGATGGATTTGAATGAGTTGAACTGAATTAATTTGAAAAGTAAATCAAAACTTTAAGAAAGTAATAGTATGAACTGAGAGAGAAAATTATAAGTTTATGGGGGGAAAAAAACCACAGTAAGACCTTGACCTTGAGGCAAGTAGCCAATAAAAATGGAATCTGAGGTGTTAATCTAAGCCAAGGCTCCCTTCAGCCTGTTTTCTTCCCATAACTTTTTACCAGTGCTTCTGAAATAAGTGTGAAAATAACTGCATGAAATAGAACTAAAAGTATTGTCTACATCTGAGCTCTGAGCATGCTAAGAAGGTATTCCAAACGTTCATTTTTCTCTGGAGAGAAAAGTTCAAGGAAGACAGATTGTGTTAAATTATGTGAAATGAAAAGTGATTTTAGAAAGGGCAAAAATCAAATATTAAATGGCATAAAATACTATGATCCTTTAAATACATGAGAAATATTTGCACATAAAATATGGTGAACACTAGCCAGGGTATGTATATTGGTGCATGCCTTTATTACCAGCACTTGGAAGACAAAACAAGCCAACATTTGTGAGTTCAAAGCCAGGCTGGTCTACAGAGTGAGTTTCTGGACAACCAGGGCTACATAACAGTAAACACAGTATAGAGTAGCAGCAGCTAATACAGGCTGAGTTCTGTCGTATCGGGAAGATGGAAAAGCAACAATTGGATTTGATCAGAGAAAGATGCAGACATGTGTGGAAATACCGCATGGAACATCACTCAATGCACACAATTACTGTGTGTTAGCCTCAGAGATCATTTTATTCCAGTGAGGAAAAACACATCAAAGAAGTCGTCATTTAAAAAAAGCAAATTATTAATTAATTAATTATGAAGCTGCACCACCTAAAATTAAGGTTTCCATGGCTGAAACTTGATGCACTTTATTAGTGTGTGTCAAGAATTGTAAGACAACCTAGAAATAATGAAGCACAAGCATTTTATTTGAGGCTGAGAAGTAAACCTAGAGACTTTGTAGGAGTCGACACTGATTTAGAAAATAAATTAGCTGTCTGATGTTTAAGACTTTGTACATGCCATGATGGTGTTCAAGTTCTGAAAGTCAACAAATTTAAAGGATCTACCCTCCAGCCTGGAGGATGGGTACTTAGACGTAATGTAAATCTCATCAGAATGAAGATCCATTCCTGGTTTTGGTCAAATCTGCAATCAGTATTCAATTCCAAGACTCTAGGGAAACATAACAGAAAACAAAAACGAAAACCTGTTTCAATTAGAATTCTTACTGTTGGGAAGAATTAGGAGGATAAAACGAGTTTTTTTTTAATCACCTGATTTCCATAAGTGACATCATGTATTACAGATTGCTGTTGCCAAGGAGATATAAGAAAGACATGTCAGATGGCCACAGGATGCTGATTGCTGTAACAGTGAACTGCTTGGGCTTTAGAGATACACCATACCTTTGGACTTGTTAGGAAATGTTGTCAAGCAACAATGGAGCCTATATATCCATCTCCCGACACATGCAATCATTTTTCTATTCAGCTAAAAACAAAGAAAACATCAATACAGTGCTCATAGCCCTCTCATTTGCAATACAGAGAATGAAAGGCCTGCTTCCTGCCATGTTTGCCAAGAGTGAGGATGATGCTTCTTGGTCCCCACCTAAAAGCCCCCACGTAGTAAATGATACTTTTCTCTAAGCTAATAACCAATTTCCAGTCAGTGAGTAATTTCTTTCCCGGAACCATCCTATTGGAAAATCAGTGAAAAGAGGAAAAAAAATTAAATAAGCAAATCTTTAAAAGAGGCCACAGCAAGAGAGATGGTAAGCTTCCAAACGTACCAGTCAAGAAAAGCCGGCACTTACAGCTGGTCCCAAACAAAACCATAATTTTAACTGATCCCTGAGTTGAGCCTTGCTGGATGAATGACTTCCAGGGCCTCTGGCTCTTTGGGACTAAGCGAGAAGATTATTTTTAGCGCAACTATTTGGAAATCTTTGAGAATTTGGACCTGCTATTCTGTCTGGTACCAAAGCAAGTTTCTCACTGAACTCTTAGGAAAGATCCTGACTTTTGTACATTGGGGATTCTGCAGCAACCCACCCTCCCAGAGCACGGTACGGTGTTTATTCTCTTTTTCAAAACTTTGGCAAATGTAGAGATCATGGCACATCTCCGTTATGATGGAGTCTTTAGCTCAGTAAGCAGGTAGCTCTTTAGGAAGGGTCCAGGAAGTAAAGACCTAGCTCTGAATCTATCAGGCACTGACTTCTTGGCCTTAGACAAAGGTCTCTGGCCCTTGGCTGCCTTGTGACCCATCACAAAGGGGTCGTTGAGTGGGTGATATGAACTAGGGGTTAGTCTATAGATTATAAGAATTTTGCAAATATCCAGGTTTCTTTTTTCACTGTTCTTCCATCATAGTGCTTTACACAAAGGAGCCAAGACTATAAATCATGAGCTGTTGTACAAAATCCTAATAAACATGTATTTTCTCATTCAAATTGTTGAGCCTCTGCTGTAGCTCAGCCTGTCATATATGTCAGCAATAGGAAGTTTACGTTTTGATATGAAAATGAGCAAGCAAATACTGTAAAAACCAGTTGTGTGGCCTTGAAGGGACATGCAGAGGTCCAGGAGAAGGGATTTCATTTAAATCAGAAAATCAGTTCCACGTAGGAAAATGGGAGCTGCATGAAGCTAGGGGGCTCATCAGAGAAGGAACTGGGGTTCCTGGAAGTCCCTAGCTCATAGTCCCTCCTAGTGGAGCTAGAAGAACAGATTCTGATATTGAGCAATGCCTACCTCAGAAGCCAAGGAGAGGTCACAATTTGGCCCTCCTCAATAACCTCTCCTCTTCTTAATGATTTCCAGGCAAAGCGTATTTTGAACTCGAATTAATCAAATCCAGTCTTCTGTCATGCGGTAATAGACGAACACTCAGTGCTTGCGACAAGATGTCAGTTCAAATCCTAGCTGTGCCATTCTGTGAATTTTAAAAGTTTTGTCTCTGTGTGACTCTGACTTGTCTAGGCGAGCTGAATGAAAGGAGTATTATAGGATCTGCTGTTTTCCTGACTTGAGTCTTTTGTGAGCATAAAGCCTGGAAAGCCCATCCGTGTTGTGGCATTCATCAACATGTCTTGTGATTGTTCAAGCTGTTGCATAGGCGTGGTACAGTTTATCTGTTAGTGAACACTCGGGTTGCCGCTTTCAGCAGCTGTGAGTGCTGTTGCCGTGAACATGAGGATGCAAATATCAGTGTGAGTCCCTGTGTTTAATTCTTCGTGGTTCACTCCCAGAAGTGGGCCTACCCCACCGTGTTTGAGTCTTTGAAGTGCTCTCCAGCACTTCTGTTCTCATGATTAACATCTTCTAGTCTTAGAACAGCAATCACGCTATGTACTAAGAATATATATGTACTCTAGCTACACATATATTTTCTAGAGGCTCAGTCTTTGCATTGACTTAATCAAGGCCTCCCCAAGTGTTTCTTATGGCTAGTTTGGCAAGAAAGGATTCTATTAAATAAATAAATAAATAAATAAATAAGTAAATAAATAAATAAATAGCATGCTACATCCTCCCTTAAAGATTCAGAATACATATTTACATGAAAAGTCTAGAATATACATATGTTTTTAAATGTATGTTTTAAGATCTAAAAAGATCTGTCACTTTGCTATCCCTAAAGAAAAAGTTAGGGTAGAACGCCATTTACATTTAGCATTCAAGGCCTGTCTGAGATTAGCATTATATCCAAAGCTTTGATTTTCTAAGTCCAAAGAAGCATAAAAGTGGAAATAAAATACATGCCAGTACATATTCTACATAAATTTACATAATTCAAGCCAATGCTTGAAAGCATATTGCAAGAGAGGGGACTGCTAATGGAGATGTTTTCTCCTGAGGATTTTAAACATATCCTAAGGTTGGCTTATCGTGTGTGCTGAGCCGTATACTTTGATTAGTTTTATGCTGTGCAAATTATGTCTTTCCAAGCTGTCCAAAGTCATTATAATGTAAAGTTTTGACTCATGTGGTTTGTTCTCAGTCAAAACAACCAAATTCCGTGTGATGCATTAAATCCTGGGCAGTTGATGAGAATGGGTTGTTCGGGAAATAATGCTGGAAATATGCAGTTGTATTGCTGCCTCTACGTCTTTAATCAGGAAAAGTCTGGTGGAGCAATTCTTTATAGGTGATAAGATAAAATGTGAGAATTGAAATAAATGTAAAATTATATTTAGTATCTTGAAGTATGGGAAATATTCTAAGCATAATAAATTAGACTTTAGAAAAGGTTTTATTAATACAAATTTTTAAATGTATGTAAAAACAGGAGCTAGAGAGATGGCTCATTGCTTAAGCGTACTTGCTGCTCTTTCAGAAGATCTGGGTTTTGTTTATAGCACCCATGTCAAACTTCCAAGCACATTCCAAATGACCTGCTACCTTTGTCTACCACTAACCAGATCCCAGCCCATTCCTTTTTCATAGCATTCCCATGAGGACTTTCACACCACCACCGGTGCCCAGGCTTCCCAAAGTTCTTTTTCTCCCAATATTCTCAAGTCTTTCTCAGAAATACCTCTTGACCTCAGTCTTAAGTCATTGGTACTCTGTATGCGTATTGTTTAAACCCTCCTCCTGAGCCTCCTCCTCCTGAGGCTCCTCCTCCAGAGCCTCCTCCTCCTGAGCCTCCTCCTCCTCCTGAGCCTCCTCCTCTAGAGCCTCCTCCTCTAGAGCCTCCTCCTCCTGAGCCTCCTCCTCCTGA
>NW_004949103.1:8988622-9000867 GCF_000317375.1 Microtus ochrogaster
CCTCCAGAGCCTCCTCCTCCAGAGCCTCCTCAAGTGTGTTCTACAAAGAGGAACTGATACTTTAATCAGTGCATCCAGTTTTAATGATACAAAAGACTGTGCATAAGATGCTCCTTCTGTTATTTTTTTATCTGTGTTTTCTTCAAAACAGTTCATATCTTGTTTTTCTAAAAGCAAATTTTGCACAAGTACAATACATTTTGATCATAGCCATTCCAAATCCTGCCATGACCTCCATATCTCATTTTCCAATTCATGTTTTCTCTCCCCCCTCTCTCTCATATAGAGATAATTGTATATTATATAGGGATAGAAAATTTATATATATATATATATATATATATATATATATATATATGTATGTATGTATTAGTGTGTCTGTACATACAGGAGTTTAGGGCTAAACATCAGAGTTTAGACAACATGGGGCCTGTATCTTCAGAAAACTGATTTTCTCCATGGGGAGTCATAGCTTCTCCACTGAGGGGAGCAGGGGATACTGTGATCCTTATCCCACCCACACTGGGATGTTGTTTGGTGTGCTGTTGTGGAGGTCTTGGCAGGCAGCTCTAGGTGTTGGGAGTTTATGGAAGCAGCATCCCTGCCACATCCAGCTGAAACTCTTTTGCAGCAGCCCTCCAGGTCCCTTGGCTCTGAGCATCTTTCCAGTCCCTCTTCATGAAGTCCCCCAAAGGGCTCATATTGCTATCAGAACTCCAGGGAATGTCAGACAGTAACTTAATCCCATTTGAACACTAGGACCAGTGGTTTGATCCTAGTGGAACACTAGGAACTTGTCCTGTTTGGGGTGTGATTTAACACAATGATTCCCATGTTAGAGGCTTGATCCCACTGTGGTGGTTTTGAGAGGCAATGGGAAATCTAAGGGGTGGAGCCCAGAGCAAAGTCACGAAATAGGTACTCTCCTTTGTCCTGCTTCCTGTCCCCCTCTCTCTCCTACCTTGATACTACATGCCACAGTAAGATGCACTCACATTGACCTTTGAGAGAGCCTATGCCATTTGGCATTCTTGGTCTTTGGAGTTTCAGCCTCCAGACTGCTTACTAAATAAACCTCTTTCCCTTGTGAAGCTCTTGCCTCAGGTATTTCATTATGTAGCAGAACACAGACTGACATAATAGTGTATGGCAGGTCCAGTCCATAGAACACGGCAAATACGTTTTCATCTTTTGATAGGAGGGTCTAGTAACACTGAAAACATTGTTTAAACATATTTTTGTGATAAGATCTCTAAGACTTGAGATTATTCCAAAATCTCATGCATATTTCTTAGGTTATTAATCCTGCGGTGGGGCAAAAATTTTGGGTATAATTCCAAGAGGTTGCATTCTCCCCATGGGTACCATAAAAGTAGTGTGCCTTTTAAATTTCCTGGGGTGGCAGTCAAACATAATATCTGATCACTTTTCCCATATTTTATTATTATCCTCCTTCCGAGAGAATTATCCAGATCAAGCACTATGAAGATTCTTTATGAAAACACAGGCCCAGCCATCCAAAGACTATTCATGTTCACAACCCACAGAAACACGTGTGTGCATTCTCTCATTGAAGAAACTGCTCATCCCTAAGGATGGCATAATCTGAAAATTCAGGTTTCCCCAGCTTATGTCACCCCCCCACACCATGTGTTTAGCCTGCACACCAGAATGTCATACTAATAAATCCTCCGTTACACTCTTCATCCAGGCTCTATGGAGCAAGACACCAAGTCCTATTGGGTTAGATGAAAAGAGACCTGGATCTGCTTTCCACGGTGCACGTGGCGCTATGCACAGTTTAAGTTCACCAGCTCTTTAATTGACCCCTAGTGCTAACAGCTTATGGGACACAGAGGCATCATATCCTGAGGATTTTAAATTAACGTGTCAGACTCCCCCAGGACCTGCACAGTGCTGTAATTACCACTAATTGGCATTACACATGATTAACAAGTGAAAATGTGGTTTTTCCGAAAATGTTTTTTTTTCTCCCATGAATCCTAAGAACTTGACTGATGCATGCAAAGACGAGGAGGATTATTCCCAGCACGTGTATGTTGGCGCAGCTCTGCAAGCCACGTCTATACATGCAAGAGAGGAGAGAGAAAGAAAATAATTAATGCTACAGATAATTGGTCCTCTAAGAGCTTACATCAATGTTAAGTGAAAAACAAAGTCTTAAATCACAGGATTGGCACAATGTCACTTCTCTCCACAGCACAGACGCCCACAGGAAGACTGGAGATATGTATATACTAAACAATAAAGAACAATTAGTTATCTTTGAGTAGTGGCAGCAGTACTGACGTTTATCTGAGTCATTTTGAGTGTGTCATTTTCCTTTCATAGCACAAAAAGGAAAGGTCTTTGCTTGCAGAATAAATGCAGCAAAGAGGCGCGTTTAGAATGTTTTCATCCTTCATCTCTATCAATCTTTGTATTAGGCACTGAGGATTCTGTGTCAATAACAAATTGACAGATCTTTACATCTTGAGAGGAAAAGCAGGGTTCTAGATGCGAGGAAAATCAGATTTGGAGAAGGCTGGTGCACACGCCCAGTCTTCAGTTCACACCAACTCCGTTGTGCCAAGGCCCCTCCCTGGAGAGTGCACTGATGTCTGTCCTTCTCTTCTAGAGCCCAAAATGATTGTCCTGCTCTACGTGACAAGTCTTGCCATCTGTGCGAGTGGACAACCTCGGGGCAATCAGGCCAAGGGAGAGAGCTACTCTCCAAGGTACATCTGCAGCATTCCCGGCTTACCGGGTCCCCCAGGCCCTCCTGGAGCAAATGGCTCCCCTGGGCCCCATGGTCGCATTGGCCTTCCTGGAAGGGATGGTAGAGATGGCAGGAAAGGAGAGAAAGGAGAAAAGGGCACTGCAGGTAAGGAACCATGAGGTTCTGCAAACACCCCCTCCACCCTTCCTCAGACTCCTCCCTTTGTTGCTTCTTCTCTGAGGAAACTGCCCCTTCAAGCAATCAATCCTCTGTTTCACCTTCCGTGATCTTAACAATGTCCTTTTCCCTGACCATGCTTCAAATGCTCTTTAGCTCTTTCCACCCTTAGCTGGCTGCAGTAACAACTCTCTAGGATGGACGCTGTAACATTGGGAAGGTAAGAAACCTGAGCCTGGTTAAAGGCGCTGCAGGAGAGGGACACAGATGGGCATGCACTGTGCATAACTGCTGGAGCTGGACTCCCAACAACTGATGCCTGATGGCCGGACAACAGCTGGAAGCATGGAGGTTTTAAAAGACAAAGAGATGGGCCAAAGGAGAGAAAGAATTGGGATTCAGAAACTCAGTTTCCCACCCTGCTCAGAGCTATTCCTCAAGCTCTTCTCTATTCTTGCATGCAGACAGCTAGAAGGACAGCGGTGTCACATAGCCAGCCTTTCCTCACGCGGCACTCTCCCATCTGTCCTGTTGCATCGCTCTCCGCAGTAGTACACTTGTCCTCTCGTCCTCCATCATCTTCAGGCTTCCTGTCTTACAGATAAGTCAGCCTGGGAAGCTTGCCAGACCCCCCGTCCTTCAGAGAAAACCAACCTGAAATTCTCCAGAGGCTGTGTTAATGCCACAAGAGGCAGGAATTTGAAATCCACCTTTGAAAATGCTCTTTTTCGTGTACAAGTGAGACAAAAGACAAGAAGGGAAAAAATGCATAGATCTAAGAAACATGCCTCTACCCGATCACCACACCTGATTTACTGGGGTTCTGAGAGATAGGGCCATAGTATATATCCGGATTATTGGCTAAGTGTCATTTCCAAATGCTCCACGCAGAACACATGGGGCAAACCGAGAGCTGTCAGATGTGTGAGCATTGTTCAATAATAAAGAACCTTATGTAAAGATTCAATGTCAGGTAAACTTCGAATTTGGAGTTTAAACGTAGTTGTTCAAAGGCAACTGTCTATAAGGTAGCTCACGTGACTATAAATTATTCCTGAGCCACGATTACAAATATTCTTACAATTCTGTGGCACACAGATTATTGTTCTCTATGACCGACCCTTGAAGCTTGCTGTGTCTGGAAGAAAGAAAGTAGTGGTTTATCACACAAGCGTTGGCACCAGAAAAACAGACTCAAATCTTGGCTCTTTCAGTTACTTTACTTAGCATCCTCGGGCAAATAGCGTCTTTGAGCCTCGTTTGAAAGTTGGCAACAGTAAGGGCCATTGCGAAGTTTAAGGGTAGTCATATACACAGAATGTCCTGTAGAATAACTGCCTGTGCTAAGTACTTGTAAATGTCACATATTGTTACTTATTAAATTGTGATCCATAGGCCAAAGATAAGTCTGTGGCCACTCAAAGTCACAGAGTAAACAAAAATGATTAATATAACCATAAGGTAGTTCCACTGCTATTTCAGATAGGATTTAATGTCCTTAAATGCTACAGTTTTAGCTCTATGAGGTTAGGGATAGTCCTGCATACACCGTCTATTCATCCCTCTACGTATCTGTGCACTGTTTGCTCAGAAACATTTTCGTGTGCCTCTAGCTATCAACTCTCATTTGTGGAGACTAGCTTTCAGACTCCACACTAACGCCATGTAGTGCTGCATAGTTGTCATGGTAGGGTGAAGTATTAGGTATGGTGTTTGACAGCGTGTCGCCGGCTATCAGTGGCACACCTTTCCCAGCTGTAGCAACCACAAATGGCTCTAGGCCATTGGTTCTCATCCTGTGCATTGAAACTGCTTTGGAAATCAAACGACCCTTTCACGGGGGTCTAATATCAGATATCATGCATATCAGATATTTGCATTATGATTCATAACAGTGGCAAAATTTTTAATTATGGAATAGCAACAAAAATAATTTTATGGCTGAGGGTCACCACAATGTGAGGAACTGTATTAAAAAGGGTTGCAGCATTAGGTAGGTCAACAACCATAGCACCAATTCTAATTGTCCTTAATAAAAACTCAGAGTGAGGTATAGGGGTTAA
This sequence comes from Microtus ochrogaster, assembly GCF_000317375.1. Lineage (NCBI taxonomy): Eukaryota > Metazoa > Chordata > Mammalia > Rodentia > Cricetidae > Microtus > Microtus ochrogaster. The sequence continues at coordinate 8,993,582 of NW_004949103.1, forward strand.
GGCTGAAGATCAGAGAAGCAGAGCAGCCAGCCGCTAGAGAGTTCTTACCTCTACCAATGCTCAGACCAAATGTGCAATCCTTTCCTCAGACTGCATCCTCTGTCTGCATCCTCAGACTGCATCCTCAGACTGCATCCTCAGACTGCATCCTCAGACTCACTGCCTCCTCAGACTCACTGCATCCTCAGACTGCATCCTCAGACTGCATCCTCAGACTGCATCTCCACCAAAACCTCAGACTGCACCGAGCTCCTGTCTCCTCCCGCCTTATATCCTTTCTCCACACAGTCATATCAGTCCTGTCTCCACCTCCCTAGTTCTGAGATCCAAGTACTGGGATCACCTTTGTGTGAGCTGTTTCTCTTCTAGACAGATTCAACTGCATGTAGCCCAGAATAGGCTTGAACTAAGTTAGATTCCTCTGCCTCTCTCTCTCGAGTCCTGGTATTAAAAGTGTGTGTCACCACTCCCTGGCCTCTAGGGGCTTAGTTCTGCCCTCTGATCTTCAGGCAAGCTTTACTTGTTAGATCACAAACAAAATCTCACTACAGAGAACCACTGCTCTAGACATTGCAAGCTGGCCCCAGGGACACAGCTGCTTGAGAACCTGTTCTAGTCACTAGGAACATCCGCATTTGTCAGGGAGTGAAGGGAAAGGACCATCTAAGTACAGCTTTGTAGTAGCTCCAGATACTGACCATGTATTGGGAACTTGTTTTATGTTAACATCCACCATTCTAATCTGCAGTAACCATAACATACAATAAAATAATGCTACAAATGAAACTATTGGGATTCAAAAAACAAAGAGACTTTTCCAACTGAAGATTATGTAAATCCAACAGACACACCTAAGTCTAAACATGGCTCAGAGAGGAAAGATAGGCCTGTCATTGTGAAAGGGTGCAGACATTACTCAGAAACCACATTTGGAAAGTGGCTGGCAAATGGGTTAAAGCCTGGGAAGTGCTGCCCAGTGCTTCCTCTCCAGTGACAGCACCAGGTCTTTTCATTCCTGCACCCTTCCTGGATACCATATTGCCTTCACCTCACCAAGTCCAAGCAAAACTAATTGTATTCTTCTTCCAACTCTGTTACCCTAAACTAAAAATGAAAAGATTATTACACCAAATTATAAATTCTCTGCTAAAACATATCTCACTGCTCTGTAGCAATCATCATAATATATTAATCACATTCAATTAAATCCAAATGCATGCTCATTCAAATATTTCTAGAACTATCACACAAAGTGTTGTTATATTTTTTGGTTGTGAGTCTAACCTGTAACAGTGGAGCCATCTGTCAAGCCCTCAAGAAGCTCTTTTCGTTCCAGTTTATTATAAAGATTTTAGTGTGCATAAGTTGATCACACTGAGCCACTATCACATACAGAAGGAAGGAGGGAAGGAAGGAAGGAGGGAAGGAAGGAAGGAAGGAAGGAAGGAAGGAAGGAAGGAAGGAAGGAAGGACAGAATGATGACTAGACAGAAGATGCATGGATGAAAGGAAGGATAAAATAATTCTAAAGAGAAAATCTAAGTAGATTTTTCTCTTTGAGGGAGAACTGAAAAGAAACTTTATGGTCAAGCTTCAATACGTCCAAGAGTTTAATCCTTAATGCATAATGATTTATTCTCCTGCGAGTATAATCTCCTAGTAGATGGAAAAATTCTCCATATAAAAAAAAAGGTCCTATATATTATTTTTATTATTATATATACTCCATGACTAGTATAGCTGACAATTTGGGGTATTAAATATGTATTACAATAGAAAATTTAAGCTGAGGTTATAAAGAATTCCTCATATTTATAATTTACATTTAAGTGAATGCAAATGGGAAGCCTAAGCCAGGAGGATCTCACTCCTTCTTCAGATTCACTGCCCAGTCCGCAGCTGAAGTGGGTTCTTGTAGTAGGAAGGCTGCTTGTTTATTTCCTGGCCACCCAGATTCCTTAAATAATCACACAGAAACTATATTAATTAAATTACTAATTGACCTATTAGTTCTCTCTTATTATTGGCTATCTCTTATATATTTATTTAACCCATTTCTATTAATCTGTGCATCACCACGTGGCAGTGGCTTACTGGCAAAGTTTCAACATGTCTTTCTCTGGTGGCAGCTCCATGGCTTCTCCTAACTCTGCCTTCTTCCCAGCATTCAGTTTAGTTTTCCCTGCCTAGCTCTACTCTTTAGCCCTATCAAAGGCCAAGATAGTTTCTTTCTTAACCATTGGTGTTCACAGCATACAGCGGAGAATCCCACCACAGGCTCTAAGCCAGGAGGACCTTACCCCTTCATCAGATTCACTACCCAGGCTACAGCTGAAGCGGGTTCTATCTCAGACATGCTGAGTCACTGTTGACTGTGCTGCCCACTGAGTTGGCGAAGACTTATATCTAATGTCTCTGTATTACAAATGGAGCCCTTGAAGCCAGAAAGGGAGGAACTAACCTGAAATCTTATAAGCAGCATGATTTGAGTTTGTAACAAAATCCAATGATTAAAATTTTTTACTGACACACAAATGATTTTATTATTGTATTGAGGAACAATGGTGAAGATTAGTTTAAGCTGCTGTTGAAGCCCAAATACAAATTTCAGACTTTGTAGTCTTTGTCTCAAGAACAACAAAAGAAAGTTTATGTTCCATTTCTACCCTCAGAACCAAGCAGTGTAGGAGCTCAGAAATGCCTGTCAGCTGTGTTCTGCTTCATCCAGTAGAGCTTTAACTTAACAGGACCATCTGCATTAAGGGGACACAACTGTAGTGGATAAGAGTGCTGATTTTGTCTCACCAATAGCGGGGACGTTTGTTGACAATAACCTCCCTGCATCATGAATTGTTAAACAGCCTTTTCGTGAGGATTAAAGCACGGTGCTTGACATTTTCAGGGTAAAGCTTTAATTCTCCTAAACTTTACATTACCAAGATAGGCCTTTGTTCATTTTGTCAATTAACAGGGAAAAAGAATCGAGTTATCACATTTAACCTGAAGTATGTACAGCACTCCAATAATTGATATCAACGTACCAGCAAGATAAATGGCATAGCTCAATAAGAGTCCCCGAGAAAAAGTCATGGTTACAAGCGAAAGCATGTTTTAACAGTACAGTTTCCTGAATGACAAAAAAATATACAACTGGAGATCAACAGTTTGGATACTTTGGATAGAAAGACTATTGTCTCAGTACTATTTATGACATGGGTTTGATTGCAGAATTAAAACCTTTTATTATACTAATTATTACTGTTTTATAAAAGAAAAAAAGTCACTTTTGCTGATGGCTTTTAATCCAGATCATTTTTTTCCCTGTAGTTAGCCTGCAGATGTAAAGCTTTGGACATGCAGAAAATAATCCTATACAGTGGCTTAGACTTGGTTGGAATTCTTTCACATCCATTGTTTTTTCTATATGTAAGGTAACCAGAGAGGTTAGGAGACAAGTCGAAAGTGAGACATTAAGTGGCAGAGCCAGTGGCAAGGTAAGAGGCATTTAGACCGAGGGGAGAAAGACACCACGAGGCTGGGAAAGCTTCGGGTCCTGCTAATCCTGATACATCGTCAAGTCCCTTGGCTTTCTCGGGACTCAGTTTCCTCCTGAAAAAGCAGGACTGTAGAGTGATGAAAGCAGTCAACATTTTTTAGTTATAGTAGCACATGGTGCCCCAACGTTCCAGGTTTACTTAAGGTTTACAGGATCAACACAATGCATTTCCCTAGAGGATGGGTGCTCAGGCTCCAGAGTTGGACAGGCAGCTGTGTAGATCACAGCTCCATCACTCAGTAGCTCTGTTCTCCTGATTCAGTTTCTTCATCTGCAATGAAGCTAATAATTGTTGGTTTTTAAGTTGTTGTGAGATTTAAATAAGTTAATGCATGAAAATAAAACATTTAAATAGATGATAAATAGCGAATTTGGTTTTGATTAATTATTTTATTATTAACACTAACAGGGATAGAATAAGACAAAGACTAAGATGTCTCCAAAGCATCTGGTTCTGTCTCCTCTCGGTACTCACTCTGGGAAAAATACCAGCAAGCTTCCTGAAGTCTTTTCATAGTGACAAGTGCCTGGATATGGCTAATAAGCACCAGGTGATTTGTCTTCAAAATAATAGCTTATTAGTTTAATTAATCAGGGTCTAGTTAACATCTCAAATACTGGAGAAAAATCTATGTGAAGTTTTTCTATTTTCATTTTTAGTATATCAGTGATTTTTTTTTAAAAAAGGCTTTTTAATTAGCAGGAAGCTATTGACAGTTAGCCGAAAAGATATGATTAGGGCGTGTAGGCATGTTGTTTGTGACTCTCTAGAAGAACTATTGATTTATCTATTAACTGTTTTTAAAGGTCTAAAAGGTAAAACTGGACCCCTGGGCCTTGCTGGTGAAAAAGGAGACCAAGGAGAGACTGGGAAGAAAGGACCCATGGGACCAGAGGGTGAGAAAGGAGAAGTCGGCCCAGCAGGGCCTCCTGGGCCAAAGGGAGACCGAGGAGATCAAGGGGACCCAGGGCTGCCTGGAGTATGCAGATGTGGAAGCATTGTGCTTAAATCGGCCTTTTCAGTTGGCATCACAACCAGCTACCCAGAAGAAAGGCTCCCCATCATATTTAACAAGGTCCTCTTCAATGAGGGGGAACACTACAACCCTGCCACGGGGAAGTTCATTTGTGCTTTCCCAGGGATCTATTACTTTTCTTACGATATCACTTTGGCCAATAAGCATCTAGCAATTGGGCTGGTACACAATGGGCAGTACCGAATAAGGACCTTTGATGCCAACACAGGGAACCATGACGTGGCTTCAGGGTCCACAGTCATCTATCTGCAGCCAGAAGATGAGGTCTGGCTGGAGATCTTCTTCAATGACCAGAACGGCCTCTTCTCAGACCCAGGCTGGGCAGACAGCTTATTCTCTGGATTTCTCCTCTACGTTGACACAGATTACCTAGATTCTTTATCAGAAGATGATGAGCTGTGATTCATGTTACCTGACTGTGGTAACATGAATACCACAGTGGCTTACATTTTGAGTTAATCTGGGGGTGCTGGAAGGTGGAGCAAGGGACAAAAGGATTCAAAAACTCCGTTTACAGACAGCTCCGGCAGAATTTATCAAACTAAGACAAACCACCGACCAGCTGAAATCACAACAAAATGAACGATATAAAATAACCCCAGACATGAACCCCTTGAAAGTAATGATGACAAATATTTAAGAAATTAAAGATAATATTAACAAATTTGAATGCCCTTGGCGATCCAACCAGCTGGTAGTGACACTGCCTCATTAAACATTCATAAAACTCATAAAATTTTGTTCGTTATTCAGGATAACCATAACATTATAGACGAATTCTTTGACAATTCTTAAGAGTCAAAGAAAAGTAAGAGATGCTAAGAATTTTCTAACAAATTAAAATGGAGTGATAAATCTCTTTATTCCTTTATGATTTTGTACGTGCACTCACCAACTCTGTGTGTGCATGCATGCGTGTGTGTCCACATGCATGTGAGTGTGTGTATATGTGTGTATATGTGTGTGTGCATGCGTTCGTGTGCATCTGTGTGTGTGCGCGCGCACGCGTGCACATGCATGCATGTGTGTATAAGCCATTAGACAACATCAGCTGTCATTCCTCAGTCACCTTCCACTTTTTCTTTGAGCCAGAGAGTTCACTGAACCTGAAGCTCACTTAATCTGGGTAGCCTGGCTGGTTAGTGAGCCCCAAAGACTTTCTGTTCTCATCTCTCCAGCTCAAGGATTACAAGCACATGCCACCACACCTGGCTTCTTTTCAAACTCAGGCCCTCAGGCTTACAAAGCATGCACTTTACTGACTATTAGCAAGGCAGCCCTCGGCAGCTCTTTATTGAGACTGTGTGGAGGGGACACTAAGTTCCGAACAGACACTGAGTGCTGTTCAGACCCGAGGGATCAGGGACAGTTACTGCCTTATTTCCGGCAGGCTAGCGTGTGGTGAGCACTCTGCAACTGTTGTATGTTATGAGCACCATAGCAAACGGACTGATTCAATGCTAGAGATGCAAAGGACCCAATGACTTCTGAGGTTGGGAGCCAAAGACGTCACACACAGGAAGACTCTAAATAGAAATATGGTATGTTTCTATGGGTACAGCTAATGCAGAGGAAAGAAAGGATCAGCCTCTGCACTCTCCTTGTCCCACCTGACATGTCGTTGTTATTTCAGTTGAGAATGGGTGAGAAATAGGGGAAGCCTGAGAAGGGAAAGAGGAGTAATGACCGGAGAGAAATAGGCATTAACCCAATGCTTTAACTAAGTACAAAATGGGTTTCTTCAGACTACCCAGGTTTAGAATGCAGCAAACACACACGTCCCCAGACTTATGAATGAGCCAGAGTGGAGAATGAACAGGTAGGAGGGAGGCTGAGTGTCAGAACAAGCTGGTAGTCTTCCAAGCCTCTCACTTCCTTGTTGGCACTTGCTGTCCACTGAGATTCCAGGCTCAATCTCAGCCCTGGTTCTGTCTTGTGTACCACTTCTTAGGTCTACAGTAATGATATACTCTTTGCTTTCCCTCCCTATGTTTTCCATGCATCCTTCTCCCTGCTCATTAGGTATTTTAATGCCCGCTATACGTGAAGCACCATACTGGAGTCTGTGACAATGAGAGAACCCCAAGGTGAACGTAGTCTCGTCTCAAGCATCAGATTCCTAAGAAGAGAAGACATTGCATGCACGTCCACACACCCATGCACAAGTCCCTGTGCTCTGGACACGGGCATGCTAAAATATGTGAAGGTTCCATGTTTATTTCCAAGTTCTGAGGTGATAGAAGAGAGCGGAAGAAATTTTTACCCAGCAGATCTTAAATGACAAAAGGATTTGGAGTGGCCCACGTGGGGAATAAGCACACAGACTTGTAGCAATGTGGATGGATGAAAATGAGAACTGAGGTCAGGAAGAGAAATCAGTGGATCAGTCTCAGGATGGGTGCTGTATTTATGGAAGAGGAATCAAAGTGGGGCACTAGCTTCATCAAAGGTGACGTGATGATCACATGACCTGTGTATATGAAGTCAGTTTTCAACTCCTACCTTGAGTCCATTGTATTCTGCCTGCTGAAATCTGTCTACTTCTTCCTCTCCTGAGTTAATTCATAGGCCCAGGGGCTAACAGCATCAAGAATAGACAAAAAGAAGAGGAAGAGGAAGAGGAAGAGGAAGAGGAAGAGGAAGAGGAAGAAGAAGAAGAAGAAGAAGAAGAAGAAGAAGAAGAAGAAGAAGAA
>NW_004949103.1:9000967-9002941 GCF_000317375.1 Microtus ochrogaster
TAGAAACCCAGGAAATATAGTGTACAAACCAGGCAACAGAAATAGGCAGTAAGGATTCTCCAGTGTCACAATCAGCGTGCAGTACTTATACAGAAATAGGCAATAAAACATAGCCTACTTGATAGCAGATGAACTTGATGGAGAAATTGAAATGGAGAAACTATGCAGACTGTCTTGACCCACAGGTTATTATATAGTTAAAACTTTAATCTGGCTGTGGTCTACTGATGCAGCTTTGAGCAAGGTCTTGTTAAACAGCTGAAGATAAAGTTAAACACCTGAGCCACTACTTCCCAAGTGTTCCAATTACAGCATGCAGAACCCTGCCCAGCGCAGGTGGCACAGGGGATCAAACCCAGGGCTTCGTGTATGCCCGGCAAGCATTCTACCCGCTGAGCATAGTCCCACCCTAGCGAAGCATTTTTTCAACCTTGTCTTTTAAGCGGTTCTTCATTACAGAATCTATTTCAAGTAGATTTTTAAAGTAGTTTTCCTTCATTGGTCTTCTGCCCAAGATGAATTTATTTTTAAATTATCAGCAGGGTGATGATGAGGGTTAGACATCCGCTGGGGGAAATGAAAAGCAGATTTCATATTAAAATGATAAAATAAAAAAAAAAAACTTTCAGGAAATACTTTTGTCTTTTAGTCCTTAAAAAAACTCTTGGGCATCATTTTTCTACATCTGTGGATATTTTTGTAAAGAAGAAGACTGCCTTGTTTCTAAAAACAATCCACGGCTCATTCCTATCATTCTTGGTAAGGATACCTTGTAATGAGAACGTATCAAGACACATTGCTACTTTATATACTTCCTCATTCTAGAATGTAATGAGCCCTCAGCAGACATTGGATCTGTCAGCAACTGACCCTGGACATCGCTGGCTTCAGATCTGTAAGAAATAAATCTGGTTGTTAATAGGTACTTAGTTTGGGGTCTTTGTTGTGGAAGCCCCGTTGGACTAAGACAGTCCTGACAGCAACTATGCCCTCATTGTACAAATGGAGAAACAAGGGGACAGAGAGGATCAGAAATATGTGGAATAAATCATATGTGCAGAGTAAGCCCAGGTAACCATGTGGCCTTTGATGACACCGCAGGCCATGGACATCAACATGGCCCCTGTCTGGGGTAGGAGCGGGGACCTGCACATAGTCCTTAGAACAGACAGGCACAGATGTTGCCATAGCCTACAGATGCCCAGGATCTAGGGCATATCCTGTAACCATGGAGGTGTCTAAGGGCCATGCTACTGCTGAGGTCATGCCGATCTGGATGGCCTGCACTGCCACATGGGGTCATGTTGTCATCTGGGCCCCTACTGCTGCCTCGGACTGTGTCTGGGTTCATGGCCAAGCAGTAAACAGGGTCTGAGCTGCTGTCCATGGCTCCTGTTACCACCAAGGGCTGTGTGATGCCAAGAGTCTGAACAGTCACCTGAGACCACGTTGGTGTCTCAGGGCCTTGCTGCCACCAGGGTCATACTGATTTGGGTGGCCTATACTGCCACCAGGGCCATGTTAATGTCCAGGTCAGAGCTGAATGTGGGCCAAGGGTCATGTCTGGATCTGTGTTCCTGCTACAGCTGAGGTCTGCAGTGGTGTCCATGGCCCATGTTGACACAGGGGGTCATAACAACCATGTGAGGGCCATGCAGAACCAGTACCACCCCCTGACTGGCTCTGGATCTGGCCCTGCCTCTCACTGTACTGCAGGAGGAGAGCTGGCCCTGCCCCCAAGAGAGAGCTGCTCCCCAGCACTCAAGGAGAGGTGGCCCCAGCCCTCACCACAGGTATGGGAAAGCTGGCGAGGCCCCCCCCCCCGCATGAGGTGGGTGGTCCCAGCGGCCCAGACTGACCAGTTCAGCTACCACCCAGACCCACATTCTAGGCCTTGGGTTAGCTCACCCTAACATCTGAAGCATCTGAAGGGACGGGTCCTATAGAATGAGAGCTGCAGGTTCCCCATGACTC
>NW_004949103.1:9003041-9032638 GCF_000317375.1 Microtus ochrogaster
GCTGATTGGACAGAGGGTATGCCATGTGTCACACTGCAGTACCTAATGTCACTAAGATGAATTAAGAGGTGTTGAAAAAATAGAGGAGCAAGGTAGGGTTTCATTTGTTTGTTGTTTGTTTGTTTTGTTTATTTTTAATTGGTTTGGGGGGTTCTTTGGGAGAAGATGATGAAGGGATAAGGAGAGGAGATGGAGGGACTGGGAGGTGATTCCCAAAGAATCAAGAGAGTATTTTTAAAAATCTCTTTATAGAATCAGAAGGACCAGTAAATCCAGTTTGTTCCTTGGAGAACATAACACCAGCACTGAAGAACCAGCCTAGGTCAGGAACTACCATGCTGGCTGGCCAGAGAAAGCAAACAACTGCCTACAGATACCAAATGTAACCACTTACTGAATGTACCCTTTGTAGATGGTGTCATACTGGGTGTTTGTAATATATACCTCATTTTATGAGGGGGGGGGATGTTAGTGACATATGTTGTAACTCCTAGAGAAAACTGAGTACCACACCCGCATCCATCATTAAAAGAGGGGAAATGACAAGGACACATTAGGCAGCTGGTGCCTGAGAATGCATGAGGCCAACGTCTCTTGAGGCCGCATCCCAACATCTCTGACTTCTGAACATGTTAATTGGATACCAAGCAGGAAGCTGCAAGGCTCAGTCTGAAGTATTTCTCTATGGAGTCTTAAATGAGAGAATTGTATTCAGAGGTGCAGGCCGAGTGAAAAGAATCAGGTAACGACCTTGAGGTTTCAGCCTAAGCAATACCAGGCACCTCAGAAGCCTGGAAGGGACCGAAAGACAAAAGTATCACTGAGCTGAGCATGCAAAACATTGAATATTTGGAAGAGGGACCATGCCACAGGAAGTATACAACAACCACACAGAAACTGGGAGCAAGAATCTTTCCATCTATTCTTCTGTTCCCCATCTCTCGCTTGTGTCCCCATTGATCAACTCAACAACTCCAGGAGACAAAGGATTCCGAATGACATGATCCTCAGAAATGTGCCTCCTCAACACTGTAGAACTGTGAGAGGCAGAGAATGGGCAGAGAAGTCAGGAGAGTTAGAGTGAGTGGACATCCATCACAATTAGATCACTCCCAACTCCAAAATTCCTAAAATGCCCTGCAGTGAGCAGACACCCCTTCCACTGTTGCCCAAGGCTGCCCATAATATGCAATCAGCAGCCCTCAAGCCCCAAAAGCAATTCAGCTCTACTTATCAGGAATTTGTATGAGCATGTTGAGTTACAGCTCTTATGGAGACAGAAAACTTTGCCAGTATCCCCTCTGGAAGGCCTGTTTTAAAGTCACAGCAGCAACAAGCAGTAGACCAGAGGTTCTCAACATGTAGGTCAAGCGACCTTTTCACAGGGGCGACATGTCAGATACCCTGCATATAAAATATTTATGTTATGAATATTTTATATTCATAACAGTATCAAAATTACAGTTATGAGGTAGCAACAAAAATAGCTGAATAGTTGTAGGGGGGCACTTGTTTGTCCCAGCTGCTTAGCCCCAAAATAATCACACAGAAACTGTATCCATTAAATCACTGTTTGGCCCATTAGCTCTAGGTTCTTATTGGCTAACTCTTCCATCTTAATTTAACCCATTTCTACTAATCTGTGTATCACCATGTGGTTGTGGCTTACCGGCAAGTTTCTGTGTCTGTCTCTGGTAGCTCCATGGCGTCTCTCTGACTCTGCCTTCTTCCTACCAGCATTCAGTTCCATCTTCCCCGCCTACCTAAGTTCTGCCCTATCAACAGGCCAAGGCAGTTTCTTTATTCATTAACCAATAAAAAAGCAACACATAGACAGAAGGACCTCCCACACCAAATGGTTTGAGGTCACCCCAACTTGAGGAACTGTATTAAGGGGTAGCAGCATTAAGAAGATTGAGAATCACTGAAGTAGAGGGAGAACTGTAGCTTTCCAGCGCACATATATGACCTTCCTCATCTGTCAGAGACAGGAAATCCAAGGCTCAACAATGTGCCCTCTGCCAGACCTTAGTGACCGAGGTTCTAACTCCTGACCATTGGCCTGCATGCTCCGGTGCTGTCACCAGCCCGCACACTTGCCACCTCCACCTCCCCAGTGCTCTGCTTTACTGTAGTTTCACAGGCATGTCATGATTCTTGGGGGGAATCGTTCATCCTCACTCCTGTTTTTTGACCATAGTAAGCTTGAATATCCTCTGCTTGGCCAGAATACAGATCTGTTGCCTTTGGGACTGGCTCCTTCATGACTAAAACCCTCAGTGTGGCCAGACCACACTGCTCTGAAAACTCTAGGAGAATCAACCTAACACCTCATTTTTTTTCTATGCAAAGAACCAAGACTGGGCCCTAATCCCTGTGTAGACCCTTGGAGTTGTCATCTAGCTCTGCCAAGGAGCATCTAGAAAAGTGCTTAGTGACATTTTATCATTATAGCTGTAAAAACACACGTATTTTGAATTCTCTCACAAGACAGCCCCATCTAGAGCAAGCATACATTTGTATGCTCTTCTCAGATTTATTCCTGACAGAAGAAAGGAGCAGATAGGAATGTTCTTTCTACAGAGTGCACCCGATGGCATTTGACGATCAGATCCAAGACACATCAAGTGTATTATAGAAGTGAAGTATCATTTGGGAAGAAAAACCTTAGGAAATTTTCATTGCCATGCTAAGGACATGTTCTTTTCCCTGTGTTGGAGTTTCTCAACCTTGGCACTGATGGCTCTGTGATAGATCATTGCTGTTGTGAGGAGATATTCTGCACATCATAGGACACCTAGCAACAGCCTCCAGTTTCTACCCATAGAAATGGCAGAGCATCTCCTTAGTCATAACAATCAGCAGTGTCTCCACACATTGCCAAATGTCCCTGAGTGGTAAGAAACCGCCCCCAGTTAAGAATCCATTCTCCACAATGCTGGCATGATGATGGTGATGATGAAGACTGCTGGGTACCCACGGTCTTCCTGTTAGCCTGTAACCCACTCCTAAGTGGCATTTTTATAGGCATATTCACACGGTTGGGCATCAGTTCTCCAGTAGAAGAGACACACCCTGAAATTGTCTAAGCAGCAATAAGAAAACTGCTTTCACCCCAATTCCCTGTCACTACAGACAGATTATTTTTGTCTAAAATACACAAACTGCAAAGCTTCCTGTTTCTAAGAACTTACCCCCAAAAACGTCATTAATATTTGCAATGGTTTAATTGCGGAGTCTTACAACAGCAAAACCTGTCAAATGAAAATGTGAGAAACAGCCTGTGTGTCTGATGATAGAACACATATTAAATGCACTGTGAGTCCTCCAGTGGAGGACAGGAGCTAAAAGGAGGATGGAAAAGCATCAGCACCACGGGTGATCGTGAAACGTTAACAGAGCAATGGCTACTGGGTGATATATTCCGTAATTATCCCATGCTAAAATAAGCTTATACACATAGAGAAAGCCTGTATGAAAGTAAGTAATCCAAAAGCTCTATTTCTGCCTTCCGACCTTTATTTTCAATGTATTATAATAAAACCGCTTCATTTCTCTTATATAATACTTTTGCATAAATTGCTGGGGCGAAAGGTAATTGCAAGCTCTTTTACTTCCAAAGAACTGCAGAGGAAAAGCTCTGAGGAGGAGAAGATATCCTTAAACCGTGCCTTAAAGTGTGAAATGACATCACCTTAAAACTTCCTGGTGACATATCTGGATTTCTACCCCCAGGGGATTCTTCAAAGAAAGAAGAAGGCCACAAAATTTGCGTTTGTAAGTGTCTTTTTAAAATTATCCCACTCTAACTTGAACGGAAAAGAAAATTAGTCTTGAGTTGGCATCATCTTATTCTTTTTTTTTCTTTTTATTGGTCCGGAACCATAAACCCAGCGGGTTAGCCATAGCATGAAGTCACTCAGAACTCAGAACCAATGCGTTTGTCAGATGGCAAAGGGTTTACGAGCCAGGCAGGAAGAGAGAGTCTGTGGCTGTGCTCCACTGCCATCTTGGGGATGGTAGAATTTCTAAAAATAAAAGCCTGTCCAGTCTCATCAGAATCCCAGGAAAAGAGATCTGAGAGCTGTAGGGGCAGAAAAACCATAAACTCTACAGGGGGAGGGAAGTTGTAGCTGAATGAAGGTTACCAAAGTCTTTCTCAAGACTCTTTGTGGGTGCTCTGTGGCTCAACTGACAAGTAAAGGCTGTCTGATCTAGGCCCACCCAGCCCCACAGCATCTCATCTGTTAATAAGGAAATCACGCTGGGACGATCATAGGGAATTGCAAAGGCTTTCTAGAAAACATCCAGGTTTTACTGTGTTCAAAACCAGAGGTGTAGCTACAGAGCACTCTTGGGGGTCAGACTACTGCCAAATAAGATGGCTGGAGTGAGAGATGCTCAGGACCCACGGAATATGCATTTGTACACCAAGATTCAGGCACAGGAAGTCACTGCCCACCCAGCTCCCCTTAGGATTCCCAACAAAAACTCAGGAAACTCATTGTGGATTTCAGATTCCACAACGGTAATCATTCAGCTTAGGTTACCTCCAATTATTTTCCTGGGTGTCCAGGATTATTCTTTGCCTAATCTAATCACGGTATTCTCCTAGATCTCACCTGCAAAGATAGAATGGGAATACAGGTACCCTGCGGGAGCTGGGTGCATATAATATCTAATAAGAAGTCATAATTTTACATAAAAAACTATGTGTGATGAGTGTTTGTTTCATGGTGCAGGTAAACCTGTCCATGCCGGTGTGGGGGTGGAGTCTGTGGGTTGACACAGGTTTCTTCCTCAATTTCTCACCACCTTACTTTTTGAGATAGAGTTTCCCACTGAGCCTAGACCTCTCGTTTTCGGCTAGGCTGGCTGGCCAGCAAATCTCTGGGACCCACTTGTCCCCGGTGCTCCCTTCCCAAGCTCTGGGGACACAGGCAGGCAGTGTCACACCTCGCGTTTACACAGGTTCTAGGAATTCAACTCTCATTCTTGTGATTGTGCTGCAAGTCGTTTACCCACTGAGCTGTGTCCCCAGCCCCAAGAGAGTTTTCAAGCTGCCAGAGTTAGCGGGATTAGAAGGACGCAGGAAGAACTGCCTAGAAACATAGATGAAATTTCAGCCATCATCGTGTGACTTTTGGACAAGGTGCTCACATTCCTTAACTAAGGATGTGTAAACAGGATGTGACTGTCTTTTCATATGTGAACTCACTGGGCAGACATCACAGTGGTAGGCTCAAAATTTCACAGTTACTCCTTCCAAGGACCAAATGTGTTGATGTATGTTAAAGTGACCATTTTCACTAATTCCTCCTAAACCCAGAGCTTGAGGCAAGGATCAGCGTGTAAGTAGTTTATTTAGGAGGTTCAGGAAATACTTGTGTTAGGAGAGACAGTGGTGACTGATGTTTACCCCAAAAAGCAGCCAGTGGGGACTGGGCTAACACACACACAGCACAGCACACACATAAACACAACATACACACAATACAACATACATACACATAAACACAGCACACACACACAAACACAACACATACATACACACAACACAATACCTACACACAAACACAGCACAGCATATTCACACAAACACAGCACACACACAGTACAACACAGCACACACAAACACAGCACACACAGTATAACATACATACACACAATCACAGCACACACACAGTACAACACACACACACCATACACACAGTACAACACACACACACCATACACACAGTACAGTATACACACAAACACAGCACACACACAAACATAGCACAGCACAACACACACAAACACAGAAAATACACAGCACAGCACACACACAACACAACACACACAAACACAGCACACATACACACCAATAATAATAATAAAGAAATTCCACTCCAGGTTCTGACTCTTAAGTTGCCAGTGACTCTGCCTTTCAATGGCTCCTTCCAATGGAGAGAGTCGGAGTCCCCTCTGCCATTGGCAAAGGGGCAAGAGTCCAGCATCACTTGGTTTCGGGTTGCTGTTCAGAATGAGCTATGTTTAAAGAGTCACCTGCAAGGGCGGTGTGTCCTGTGGGCTATGAGCTTGACCTGAGGGGAAGGAGACCTTTGTCCTCTCGGAAGCTAGATGAGGGCAAATGGGACCTAGACCTGGAGGCAACTGCTAAAAGTTTCTTCTAAAAAAAAAAAAAATCATTTAATCTTTCACACCAACTTCATGTGTGTATTTGTGTGCTGTGTGCTCTGTGTGTGTGCTATATGTGTGTGTGAATTCCATGTGTGTGAAGTTGCCCACAGAGGTTGTTGCTGGAGTTACTCCCTTGGATCTGGAGTTCTAAGTATCCCATTATGGATGCTTGGAACCAAATTCTGGTCCTCTGGAGGAATATCAGGCACTCTCAACAACTGAGCCATCTCTCAAGCCTCCTAGATCCTTGGTTTTTTTAAGTGGTAGCATCCCAGGTGAGGGGGTGGGAGGAATGATGGGTTTTACATTGCATCTAATGAGAAAACAGCTCTTCTGAATACCAGTTACCCTTTGACTCTCAGTGATGGGCTAAAGAAGTTAGAAATTGGCTCTACGGGAGTCATTTTCAATCCGTCTCCACTCCGTCACTCAGATGTAAATGCATCAGATGTAAAGACAGCCTAAGTCCCCCAGCGGCAAGGACTGTACCTTCTGTTTGGCTTTCACATGGAGACTGGAGTCAACCACAGTGAGGACTCTACAAGAGCACCTGGCCAGCAAAAGGAGTAGAAAGAAGTCAAATCTAAGGCTCCACCATGTCAAAGATAACCCCGTTTCGGGCTGAAGAGATGGCTCAGTGGTTAAGAGCACGGATGCTCTTCCAGAGGTCCTGAGTTCAATCCTCAGCAACCACATGGTGGCTCACAACCATCTGTAATAGGATCTGATGTTCTATTCTGGCATTTAGGTGTACAGGGCACATACACATACACACACACACTATATATATATATATATATATATATATATATATATATATATATATATATACACACACACACACACATACATACACACATACACACATACATATACATATATATGTATATATTTTTTTAAAAAGATATCTCTGTTTCTTTGGGAATGTTTCTTTCTAACCTAAAAGGAATTAAAAAAAAAAAAAAACGGTTATTTTGCTTTCACTTCAAGGTTTACTTTGAGGGGAATAGAATGGAATGTGGCTGGTTTACTTTTTAACGTGCTGTCCTCTAGTGGCTGGTAAGGGTAACTACATGACTGCAGAACGCCGTTTCTTAGATTCCATAAATTCTGTAGCTCATCTTTTTCTGCCTACACCAGACCTTGGGCGGGGTGTTAACCGACAGTCTCTCACAAGGGACTGGAGTCAAGGTCTTCTGACTTACGTTTGGTCTTCTCTCCCACCACCTGGCACACGTCTAAAAGGCACTTTCCCTGAAATTACTACAATTAAGAAATAATTAATAGTGACAGCATCACAATTTCAGAGTGACTTACCACAAAACATGATCAGATAAAGGTGGAGAAAGGCCTCAGCATCTGCTCGATGGTAAACCAGGTTTTATCTGAGTCCCCTTTAAATCTCCAGTACTTTACATCCTATCTGACATAGACCAAGTACGAAATAAACGTCAGGTGGGAGGACTGGCAGGTGCACAGATAAACTTTAATTCAAAAATTTTAAAAACTATTTTTTCATTAAATTATCAAATAGAAGATCTTAGTCTTGAAGCTAGAGCAGTGTTATCTCAAATGCTACCATCTGCGAAAGACCCCACACTTGTCCCAGGGACCCCCTCCTACTAGCGATAACCTTCATATCTCTCCAGGTCAACACACCTGACCTAAGTGCATATTATTTTTCAGACTTTCAGTCATGGGATTATATTCCCAAATAAGGGCCTAATGAGGATTTATTTTTTTATCATGAATTGATTTGTTTCTTCACCATCCAGTATTTTCATGGAGCGTTCAACGCTACGCCAGGAAATTCCCCGAGTCATGAGAGCCTGGGGGAAGACAACGTGGCAACTGCAGTGTACTTGGTACAAACAAGAGGGGTAGAGAAGGAAGCCTGGTTTCCGATGTAACTCCTTCCCAGCATTAGAGCAGGCTTGAGTTAGGAGAGCACTCTGATGGTGTGTCTATACCAGTATCTTGAAGAATGAGCCATGCTAAGATAACCCAGGTCATCGATGGAGAGATAGAAACTCTACAAACAAGGGTGAAATCTCATGCTGCCACCACCACATTTATGTTATTTAGGAACCAGCTTGCCCGTGAGGATCTCAGTCATCTTCACACACGCATGCACTCCGATGCTTGAAATTGCCCTTCCTTGACCATGGTCCAAACACTTTCCGTAATTCTCCCAACTCACAGATGGGACGATGCTGAAAAGATTTTGTTGAAGTCTCAAATGAAAGAGAGGAATTATAGCTCAGAGAGTTAATAGCTTACAGCTAGATATTGTGAATCTAGAAGTCCACTAGCTAGCTCTGCCTACCCACACGAAGCTGTCTAGGGCTCCATGACTATCTACTCCTGGATGGGTAACATATAACAGTGCCTATATTTTCCTCTTCCTTTGAGAAACCCTCTCAAGGATACTCCTTTTGGAATTCAAGCCCAAGGGAGCATACTGCTACACAGAGATAGGTAGTTAATACTTTGCCTTCTGCCCAAATGTCTATCTAGAAAACAAACAGAAAAAACTGACAGGTGCCTTTTAGCCCAGCTCTGTGCCTGCTGGCCAGTTCCTCAAAATCTGCCATGGTTTCCAATAGTATCATCAGGATCTGAGTCAGAGGTGTGTGTGTAACTCACATGGACCTCAGATGTATCCCCACCTAAGAATGTTCAACTCAACTTCCCAGCTTAACAGAAATCAGGAAGTGTGGATTCTTCCGTGTACTTACACTATATGTCGGTTTAGCACCCAAAGTATGGAAGTCTACGGCCACCTTGCCTCACAAGGAGCTGTGGTTGCAACAACAAAGTTCTAGAAATAGTAAGAGACCCTTCTTAAACCAACTCTAGCCTGATTCTTGAACATTTTAGGACTTGGCACCCTGGGAAAAAATACAATACAGTTAGTAGCATCACAGGACATGAGAAAACAATAAATAGATCAGAATGCTCAGAAAACTGGGACACATTTTTTAAAT
Organism: Microtus ochrogaster; assembly: GCF_000317375.1. NCBI lineage: Eukaryota > Metazoa > Chordata > Mammalia > Rodentia > Cricetidae > Microtus > Microtus ochrogaster. Next base: position 9,012,212 of record NW_004949103.1, read on the forward strand.
CGAGAGGGCTTCTCCGCCATTCCTCTGCCTACTAATCCCCTAGTGTCATTGGGTATGATCTTGTTTTAATAAAGATTCCTTCAAGCAACTATCTTGACTATGTTGTATGCCCAGATACTTGAGGAAATTGAGACATCACAGAATTGTCTGTGACATAATTATTACTCCCCAAATTTCCAAGGACTTATGTCGTCCTTGACACATGCTGAGGAACTATGCAAAGGATGTCAGGAACCTCCTGAGGAGACAGGAGAACCAGAGACTGGCCTCTGGGCTGATGGGCATCATCAGGACCTCAGTGACTACCTGGGTGGTCCATGCTGAGCCAGATCAGCCAAACAGATGCTTGATACCATAGAAAGCATTCTGACATGAAAAAAAAAAGGATGTTGTGACCTAGGGACTTGGGAGACCTGAAGCGATGTGGGCACTGCAGCCTGGGGCTGAGGTCTAACCACTCTCAATGTTGGAAGCAGAACTGGTCATGCTACGGTAAGCCACACTGGAGAAAGAGTTGTCAGCCAGCACTGCTGACGTGTGGGGTCAGATAATTGCTTTCAGTACTGGAGCTGCAAGCGAGGGACTGTCCTATCCACTTGGGCTGTTCAGCACCAACCCCCGGTTTCTATTCACAGGGTTTCTATTAGCAGGCCTGCCTCCAGACTCTCCAGCCAGAAGCTGCTCTTCGTCATTGACCTTTAACAAAGGGTGATCCTTTTGAACCAAATAAGCCCCTCCAGATAAACAAACAATTCAAGGTGTCCTGCAGAGAGGGCAAGTGTGCCTTCAAGCTACCAGTGGGAAATGAAAGTTGTGGTCCTATGCGTGCGCTGAGCTGGTACCAAAGAGATGGGTGGAAAGGAAACAGACGATGAGAATGTTTTGAAAATTGCAGGAATTAACCTTTTCAGGAAAAAAATAGTCGTTAAGTTCAACATTCATACATGGGCAGCAGTTTCTCCCCTTGTGTCAAGCCCCAGCCCAAGTCTCTGAAAGGAACGAATCTAAAAGGGTTTGATTCTCAGTAGTTCTGACAGTTCTCTGGGGAAGGGAGAAGGTTGTAAAACGAAGCAAATGACTGGAAAGCCTTGTAATTCAAAACAGGTTGAGAATCACAGAGCTATATATATATATATATATAAGCCTTGTAATTCAAAACAGGTTGAGAATCACAGAGCTGCAGAAAGGAAATTAAATGCTTTGATATCTACACAATAAAAACAGGCCACACAGCCAATAGATCTGAGTCAGGAAGCGTTTCTCTCCATTGACCATAGAAACAAGAGGTTCCAACTTGCTGGCATGTGAGCTATATTTCAAGGGAAGAACTATAAAATTCAATAAATTGGAAAACATAAACTTACAGTTGAACAACACAGTTTAACAAAATTTATAACCCGAGGGTGATTCTTCCACTTTCAACTTGCACCCCATCTTAGTAACATGTTTCCCATTATGACGCATTTCTCGCTTGTGGGGACCAATGAATACAAAACATCAGTATTGTAAACTTCAAAGGCCCGTGTGCAAACGACACCACCATCTGAAGAGGAAATTGTGTTGTCCATGCCCAGGTGAGGATATCTGAGCCTACACTGACCTAAATAAGGCTACATTGTGTCTGAGAAAGAAAAGAGAAGAAAGCAGAAAAGTCTCAATGTCTCATGTAGACCAGGCTGGACTCAAATATCCCGAGCACCTCCTGGTTTTATACTGTGATGGATAGCTTTAATTGTCACCTTGACATAACCTAGAATCACTGGAGAAGTGAGTCTCAGTGAGGAACTGTCTGGTTTGAGTTGGTCTTTAGGCATGTCAGTGGGGGATTGCCTCAGTTGAATTCACTGATGTGGGAAGACCTAGTCCACCGTGGGCAGTACCATTCCCTAACCAGGTATCCCCTAAGTGTTACAGAGTGAGAAATCAATCAAACTGAGCACAAGTGAGCAGGTAAGTGTGGTGCATGCATGTCTCTCTGCCTTTGTTATAGATGGGATGTGACTAGCTGTTTTAGGTTCCTGTGACCTTGGATTCCCTGAAACAGTGGACTGCAACCTGGAACTGTGAGGTGAACACACTCTCCTGGGCGGGATTTGGTGAGGGTGTTTTCTCACAGCAATTACGAGAACTACTCTGAGGAGATGTTCTCTAAAGAGCTGGCTTAGTTTAAAAGCCCAGAGAGGCCATACTCCAAAAGTTAATCAGCATCAGAGTGATGAACTTAATTCTGCTCTCATTGTGTGTTTTGTCATTTGTATCTCTTCTTTGGAGAGTGTTACTTTGGAGAGTGAGTCTGCTGGACATTGGTGGTAGGTTGGTGGCTGTCACTGAGGCAGACAGCACAGGGAAGACCTTAGCAACCTCTTGGGTTGGGCTTTATGCACACACTTCTCTAAACAATGCGCCTAGCAACCTGTTAACAACCTAGGATCCCCTATCTGCATTGAGCAGCACCTTTGCCTGCTTTAAGCAATGGAAATAAGGTACTTCCCTTAGCCATTTGATGGCACTCTACCGCTACTCAAATACCTCCTGGAACACAATTTGGGAAGACAGGCAATGTGACCATCTGACTTTGGGGTGCATGTATACTAAAGCAGACTGTATCCTCAAAGAGGGCTTTTAGAGAAAATCCTCTATTTACCATCTCATACCTATGCATGCTTGGGTGTGAATATTATTAAAATCAGATGCATGTGGGAAGGGGCATACACAGTGAGCAAAAGCCTAGATAATCCAAACCTGTCAATCAAAATAGAGAACCATCTGTCCAAACTAAACTCCTAGTAACCAAACCCCTTCTTTCTCATGAACCCCATGAAAATAAGCCCTAAGCAGTCAATGGGGCCCTTGAATGTATTTACCCCTGCGATCTGCTGTCAGTCTTGACAGAATATTCCTCTTTAACCTATATTACTGCTTTGCTTCAAATAATGTTTCTCTACTACTTTGCAACCAATGCACCCATTTATTTTATGCTTGAATAAGACATCAGGAGCTTGGAAAAATCTGACCCAGATCCTGTACACCAGTAACATAACTTACGACCATAGATTCAATGCCTTAATGCTTACACAGTCACGTTAGTTACAGTGCTCCGAATTTCAGTTTTAGTGTGTTATATAGGTTAAGGAAATTTCCTTTTATTTGGTTTTTAAATTGGCATGAACTTTTCTTTAATCTTAAAAAAATGACTTTAAAACTGATATACTTTAATTAGATTCTTTATTACTCCTGATTGCAAACCTCTCCTGCTCCATCTTGGCAAGGCCCCTACAGTGGACCTACACACGAAAATCTCCAGAGTCTCTGTCATTCCTCTCACCAAGAAATGAAATCGATTTCCCTTCTCCTTGTGTGGGAGGGACATGGAGCTGTGCTGAACAATCGAGGGTGGCAGAAGAGATGCTGGCTGGCTGAAGTCTGAATGGTGATGCAGTTTCTATGGTATTTGTTAGGAGTCTTGAGCTTGAAGTCTCGCTGCAGAAGAAGTCCCCCTACTCTGAGGCCGGTGTGCTGTGAAGGAGCCAAGCCACACGGGAAGACTATGTGTCCACGCTTTTTTGGCATTTCCATTCTGAGTCACCCAGACGCACTGCAGACATGAGTGAACATATGTCTGCACCACTCCAGCCCTCAGAGATTCAGTTCTGTCTTAGAATTCATGTTTTCCCAGCTGAGTCTCAGACCCTGTTGAACGGAGGTGAGACAGACATCAGACTTGCAGAATCCATGTGCTGTCTAAGAAGCCTTTTATTTTGGCATCACTGGGCATTGGATCTAGGGCCTCATGCATGAGAGGTAAGCACTCTGCCACGGCGCTATGTCTCCATCTAAAATGAATGTTTTAAGTCTTAATATTTGAGATCAGTCATTTACAGTTAATAACTGCGGTAGTAGCATCTTTACAGGTAAATAGATGAATAAATGAACAAGGTATAGTGAAAAGGGGGAAAGGGAACACTGGGGGGTGAAGGGACAAGGGGACATGGAGATGGGGGAGAGGAGCGGAGGGTCAACTCCAACGAAGCCTATGTGGAAATGCCATAAGGAAACAAGTTACTCTGCATGTTGATTAAAAATAAATTCCACATAAAGAAAGGAATTAGGTAACGATTCAAGCTGCAACAATGGTTAATTTTGAAACAGTTCTATGTTAAGCTAAAGAAGTATGTCACAAAGGACTGCATCTGAGTCAATGCAAGAGGCGTCTTCTGAGGCCAAGACACCAAACAGAAGTGGTGGTGGCCTGGGCTGACGGGCCTGGGAAGTGCTCTCTAATGGGTGATGGGACTTGGCTCTCTTTGGAAGATGAGAAAGATCTTCTAAAATGGGCTGTGTGATGTTCACCCAGTTCTGGATATGCTAAAAAGCAGTGCATTGTGTTTTAAAGAAATAAACGGCATGCTCTAATCTGGTCTGAGCCAGGCAAAGACGGGTGTATCTCTGGGGCTCACTGGTCAGCCAACCTGTCTTTACTTGGTGAGTTCCAAGCCAATGAAAGACCCTGTCTCAGAAATCAGAGTGGATGACACCAAGGCACGATATTCCAGATTGACCGCTGGTATCACAACACCCTTAACCATCCATATTAACATATTCCTGAACACACACACACACACACACACACACACACACACACACACACGACTTCAGGAGATATCTCTGGGTCTATACAGGATAAATAATAAATAAGTGGAAAGAAGAGACCAATTCTACCCTGCAGAAGAATTCTGAGTGTATTATATTTATGCTCAAAGGAAATTGTAACCCCCAACTGCTGATGAGAGCGGCGTGTCTGGGCCTCACAGCTCAAGGACTGGGTTCAGCACCCACATTGCCAGGCCCTATTGCCACAATGCTTGCAGTGAACGCCTATGTGGTACAGAGGTCAGCCGTAGACAAAGCCCAGTGAAGCATGATCTATGGTGTACCTGGCTAGAAGCTAGGCATGGCGGGATGAACCTAAAATCTGGGACAGGAGGACCTGGAGGTCCAGGCCAACCGGGGCTATAAAATGAGACCTTTTCACAGCAACAACAATAACAAAAGTCTATCCAAATTCCCTGAAAATGGCCACAATCATGAAAAATAGTAGATGAGAAACTACCATAGCCTAGACAGACAGCTCAGGACATCTGAGGGCTGTCACCTGGAATCAGAATGGAGCCTCAAGGCAGAAAAAAAGTACATAAATCTGAATAAAGAATAACATTTCAGTCTACAAAATGATAGTTATGGAAATTATTTATAAAAGACCCTGAGGACCATAGTCCAGGCATATTGTCTTAGTTCAGGCTGTCATAATTAAATACCACACCCTGGCAGACTTACCCAACTCACTCTGCTAGAAGCTGGGAGTTGGACGTCAGCCTATGAGAGTCTGAGAAAAGCTAATTTTGGGCTTCCCAATGGCCACTTTCTAGCTGTGTACTCATGTTCCAGAAACAGGCGAGCTTTAGTCTGCTTCTTGTATGTGTGTGTGCATGCATGTGCATATATGTGTGTGTGCATGCATATGTATGTATGTTTATGCATGCATGTGTGTTTGATCGCCCATATCCATGTGTGCAGAGGCCAGGGGAGGATCTTAGATGTCTTGCTCACTCTGTGACTCTCTGCATGACTCTCTTGAGATCAGAGTCACCATGGGCCTGGAGCTTCCCTGACAGCCAGCAATCCCCAGTGGTCCTTTTCCCACCACCTCCAGCGCTAAGATTACGAACATTCCTGTGCTTTTGACATGGGTCCTGGGGATCCACAGTCAGGTCCTCACGTTTATGTAGCTGGCACTGCTACCCACTGAGTCACTTCCCTAGCCTCAGCCTTTTTTGCCTATAAGGGCACTAGTTCCCATCGTTTGTGCTCAGCTCTGAAGACCTCATCCAGCCCCAGTCAACACCTAGAGACTCACCCTGAATACCATCACACTGGAGCATAGGCTTCAATACATGAACTTTGGGGAACTATAAACATTTCAACCCAAGACACATGCATACCTGAATAAATGCGTGATGTGGGAGTGTCATATATCAATCTGTTGATTTCATTGGTTAGGCAATAAAAAGAAACTGCTTGGCCTCATAGCTTAAAACATAGGTGGGAGGAGTAAACAGAATAGAATGCTGGGAGGAAGAGGAAGTGAGCTCAGAGACTCGACAGCTCTCCTCTCGGGGGCAGACACCTCAGAGAGACACCATCCTCCCCTCTCCCAGGCAGACACACGCGATGAAGCTCCAACCCAGGATGGACGTAGGCTAGAATCTTCCCGGTAAGACCGGTGCTCACAGATTATTAGAGATGGGTTGATCAGGATATCAGAATTAGCCAGTAAGGGCTAGAGCTAAAGGGCCAAGCAGTGTTTAAATGAATACAATTTGTGTGTTGTTATTTCGGGGCATAAGCTAGCAGATGGCCCGGGGTGCTGGGGACGCAGCCCCGCCACTTTATTACTACAAATGCGAAAATGCATTTGATTCCTTCAAAGATAGTGCCACTAGAAGCCCTATGATTCTCAAGACTCTTCAGGATAGTGGTTCTCAACTTGTTGGTGGAGACCCCTTTGGGGATCGAGTGACCAGTGACCCCATCACAGGGGTTGGCATATCAGATATTTACATTGCAGACATTTACATACCAGTAGCAAAATTAGTTATAAAGTAACGATGAAATAATTTTATGGTTGGGGGTCACCACAGCACGAGGAACTGTACTAAAGGATCATAGAATTGGGAAGGTTGAGAACCTCTGCTTTAGGAGATTAAAGCTCTTTATTGAAATAGATACTAAGAAGCTGTAGGGTGGTGAGATAGCTCAGTCGATGAGGTATCTGCCTATCCATTTTCTGCCCTCAGCACTGCTTATTCCTAGTTTCCTTCCTAGTCCGTGTTTGTTTGTGTTTGAATCAATCTCACTCTGTAGTCCAGACTGAGCAGGAAATTGTTGTAATTGAGGTCCAGACTGACTCCTGCCTCCGTCTCCCACGTGCTAACGTTGTAGGTGTCAACCACCATACCTGGCACGCACAGGCTATTGTTACAGACAAAGAAATTGAAATGTGGAAATGTTAAGAAAGCTGATGATAGTTCCTCAGTCATAGGATTCCACTTCCTTGCAGCTCCTCTTCTCTGGGACCACTTCCGCTTCTCGGTTATCCATTCTTCCTGTCTTCTGTTGTTCTGTATCATATGTTAATCATTAAGCCTTTCTTCCATATCATTAATCTTTCCTTTGTCTCCATCATCCCTAACTGAACACGCTTTTTGCTCCTTAAAATATCCATGACACTTATCCGTCATTTCTAAAACTCCCGCATCGCTCTTTGCAAATCTGCCTGTATCTTTATGGTGACTTCTTCTCCTTTCATTGTCTCAGATCTTCCTCTTGTTCTTCAACGACCAGTTATTTAGTTTTCTGCCTTCTTTCTGACCATTGTATTATCAGAAATTCTTGGTGTCTAAGGCACTCTGTGTTGTTTTGTTTTGTTTTGTTTTGTTTTTCTGCTGGGGAGTTTCTGGGCGGGTTGTCTAATTTTGGATTATTAGCAGAGGTCATCTGTGATCACGATGAGCTGTTATTTGATGATTTGTTCCCCCCTAAAAAAAAGATTGTGTTGGAGACACCCAAGCCTGAGACCACTTTTTAAAATGTGTCATTTGAGACAGTCCTAAAAGATAGAGGTGGTAAGAATAGACAGTTAAAATGCATAGAACAACTCTATAGCTCTGTATTTCTCAGAAGAATTTCCGTCACATGCAGAGCACAGACAGATGCACACAAGTGTCCATGTTCTCACAGCCGTGCTCAATGGTCTCTTCAATCTGAAGACCCTTCCACATTGGTCTGACACACTCCTTCCATAAATTCTATCTTACTTTCCTCTTTCTCCTGCTGAAACAGTGTTGAATTGCTTAGCCAAGGATTCTACAGGCTTTTTTCCTGTGATGCTTTGCTCTTAGGGTGATTTCAGGTTTTTTTAGGGGGTTGGGAGAGTATTGCTTTTATTTTAGAGGTTGGTTGGCTTGATCGTGACTGGTCCAGAGCTGCCAACTTCTAGGGCCCATTCCTTGAGAATGTTCAGATTATCCAGAAAACACACTTCCTTTTTTTTTTTTCCAGTTCAGCACTGGCGGAGATAGAATGAGGGGAAGTGGGGGTATGTGTTTGGACGCACAAGTCCTAGTGAGAGCTGAGGCAAGGACCCGATGACCTTCCAGAGACATCCAGCTTCTGCTGCACCTGGGAACACAAACCCTTCTGGTTCAGCAACTCTGGGAAAGAGCACTCAATCTCTTCTAGGCCAGAGAAGTGTGGGAAAGCAGGAAACATTCCTCTAACCACCAGGAATATCAGATGGTCTAAGAACCCAGACCCTCCACACATATACGTTCAAGTCTTTCCGGGGCTTTGCCCCCACCCCCTTCTCTCGCCACTTCCTTCGCCTCTGACTGGGGCTGCTGTCACAAACTGTCACATGCCAGGTGGCTTGAACTCCCTGTCTCACAATTTTATAGACAGGTATCAAATCAAATACTGCCCGGGGTTTGTTCCTCCTGAGAGCTGAAGGAAAATTGGTTCTCTGCTGATGGAGTAGCCTTGGGCAGCCCCAGGGTGAACAGCTTGTGTTTTCTCATTCACTTCCTGCTACAAATGCCTATCTCTGTATCCCAATGCACTCCTTTTATGAGGAGGGGACACATTTGTTGTGAATTAATTCCATCCTAATGACCCCACTTTAACTCCTTTGTCTCCGTGTCTTAGTCAGGATTACTGTTGCTGTGAAAAAACACCACCACCAAAGCAACTTGGCTTACACTTCCATATCACAACTATTCATCATTGAAGGAAGTCAGGACAGGAACTCAAACAGGACAGGAACCTGGAGACAGGAGCTGATGCAGACTTGATGGAGGAGTATTGCCTACTGGTTTGCTCTTCATGGCTTGCTCAGCTTGCTTTCTTATGGGACCCAGGATAGCATCACCCACAATGGGCTGTTCCCTCCCCCATCAATCCATCATTAAGAAAATGCCCTACATGCTTACCTACAGCCTGATCTTAGAGAGGCACTTTCTCAGTTGAAGTTTCTTTCCACTCTGAAGACTCTAGTTTGTGTAATGTTGACATAAACTAGCCAGAACACTCCATAGGACCCTATCTCTAAAGAATGTTAGATTCTGCCCTTGTCTGTAGAGGCTCTACATCTGCTCGCTACTCTTCTCTCTGCTTTGCCTTTTCTCCTATCTCCTTTGCATTTTTGAGCCATTATATTTGTATCCCTAGTAGGCCATTTGTAGTGAGGATTCCTAGAACCAGTGGAAGTAAGGCTCATGAGAGCGCTCAGCTCCCATGCGCAGTCAGCACGCATCCAGACGCATCAGGGCTCCTGATGCCCCTCCACAGAGATGTCACAGCTGCTGGCTTCTGCATCTCCTCCACACAGCATGGACTGCCATGATACTAAATCACTCTCCTTGTAAACACCTTCTGTCCTTCACCTAAAATGCCATGCAACCCAGTGAGGCAGGGCACCACACTGAGAGCCTGCATCCTCTCTGTCCAGTTTACCAATGATTTTTCCTTTGTCTCTGTTCAGCTTTCCTCTGCTTGCCCAACAAGTGCCTATTCCAAGAAATTATAAGCGAACTGTCACTTTAAAAGGAAAAAAAGAGAGCCGCCTAGTGACCTTCCTTGGGAACACGTTGCTAAGCTGGTGTTTTTGTCTTGAGACTTGGCTGCAGCTTCCCAGGGAGCAACCTCACTTGCCCCCAGCACACCCCTTCGCTCATTCCTGAAAGATTCCCTGGCTTGACCGAGAGGTCTCTCATCACATCCCTCCAATTCCAGAAAGTGGAATCCGCAAACTGCATTTCGTGGAGTGGATTAAGGTAAATCAGTTTCTAACGGAACCCGAGCCACAGTCCCCGAATCCTGCTTTCGCCTCCATGCAGTTCCGGCTTGGAGACCAGCCCCTCCCTGGGTGCCACGGGAGCGGATTGAATGCATTGTAACTTTAGGGACTCTCCTTTCGCTTGTAGTTTTGCTTTCTGAATGGAAAGTAGGGGCGCTGCGGGAACAGCTTTGATTTCTGCAGCAGTCTGGTGTCTGGCTCGCAGCGGAAATGCCAGCCAATTCATGGAGGAGTAGAGTGTTCCTCTCTGGCCAGTGTGCTGCTAAACACTGGCTGCATGTTGCTTTCAGGCCTTTGGTTTAGCCTGTTTCAGAGGCGTGGGTGGGGAGTACTCGATGCTGCAAACTTCACTTTTCTTATTATTGGAGCTAGGGCTGAGGACTGCCAAGCTCCAAGAAAAATCTACAGGCTGTCAGTTAAACTGATTGTTTTCTTCTTTACAAAGAGGTGTGATGAGAAACTAATAAAATAGAATGGGGAATACATGTCTGCTATTGCATTTTCTATAAATGTTTCTGCAAATAAGTGTAGTGCCAGTATGATACATAGAGAGAAGGGTGGATAAAAGAGATGTGTGTGTGTGTCTGTGTGTGTATAGATAGATAGATAGATAGATAGATAGATAGATAGATAGATAGATAGATAGATATACATAGATGGAATTAGATGGATATTTGACCTAGAGTTCATTTACAGAGCCATTCATTTGAGTTTTCATTGAGCATCAATAATGCAGTGGAGGATGAATTCAACTTTACCTTCTGCCAACATGACTTAGACCAGGTTCAATGCTGGGAGTTGGCTGGGGAAGCAGATGCATGGACAGATCATGAGAGCCCAGTGAGCTAGTGCCAAAGGAGATTTGTAAAACCATCTAGAGCTTGATGAACAACAGGACTGAGTCCAGAGAGGAACTTCCAGCACGCTCAGTCCACTGCTCTGCCGAAGAGCACAGCCTGTGTACCGACCTGCCCGCTGCAGGGAACGGTGTCGTAACCCTCTGATTAAGTGACCACACACAGCTATGTCACTAACCTGTACTTGAGAAGCCAGCTGTGGCTAGAATAATTTGTTGTTATGTAATTAATCAAAAAAGAAGGCGTACGACAGCTCCTGAGATTTCCCAGCTTTGAATGGGAGGGTAGGAAAAGTCTCCTGTCATTGAAGAGAGAAGGTGAGCATGGCTAAGAGGGGCCAGAGGTTCCAGACACACTTTAAATAGACACACACACACACAAAGGAAGGAAGGGAGGAAGGAAGGAAGGAAGGAAGGAAGGAAGGAAGGAAAAAAGGAAGGAAAAAAGAAAGGAAAAAAGGAAGGAAAAAAGGAAGGAAAAAAGGAAGGAAAAAAGGAAGGAAGAAAAGGCAGCCTGGGCCTAGAGGAAGGAGAAATGAGACCTGGTTGTGGCTGAGCCACAGCTTGTAAACAGAACTTAAAGAGAATAAGGGGAGTGGGGCATCAATACCCTAAGGTTTTCCTTACGATTCTTCTCTGTCCCCCAGCTCTTTTCTCCCCTCTTTATCCCTTCCTCCCACTTTCCCTCCCAGTCATGAGCTCCTCTTATGACCATCCTGGTTAAAAACCAAACACAAAAACTAAAGCATTGGTTCTCAACCTGTGGGCCATGCTGCCCTTCGAGGGTCAAACAGGGGTCACCAAAGACCATTGGAAAACACAGATATTTACATTACGATTATTAACTAACTAAATTACAGTTAGGAAGTAGCAACGAAAACAATCTTACGGTCAGGGGTCACAACAACATGAGGAACTGTACTAAAGGGTCACAGCATTAGGAAATCTGAGAACCACTGCTTTAAAGAGATATTCGTGCCTCTCCCTTCAGCTGTCAGAGATGAACACAGTGGACTCTAAGAAGTGAATTGCCTCAGTGTCTCACAGTGGGAGAAGGAAAAGGCCGGGGTTCTGGTACCATTTGGAGGGAGAACTTCTCTCCAAGAAGTTCTGACAGTTTGTCAGCCACCTCTCAGAAGAGAGTGGGGACAGAGACAATGATGGGACAGAGATGGGCAGGACCACACCTTGACCAGGACTGCTTAGCTATGTGTTGCTCCTGGTACCCGCTATTCAAACCTAAATTCCCTATCAGGACCCCAGAAGGCAGACTTGCTTCATGTCCTAATGTCACTATATTGAATAAATTTCCTTCTCTGATTTTTTTTCATTATTTGTCTCTTTATTTGGCTTACTGGGGGAAGGGGGTGGTGGCCAAGCCTGTCTTATTAGGGTTGCCAAGGCTCAGGTTCTGACCCTAACTCTGGCAACATTCTTAATAATAAGCCCATAAAACCTACCAACACAGAGAGCCTGGTCTGTGACAGGCACTGGATTACAGTCTTCCTAGTATGGAGCCCGCAATAGCCTTGAGATAGGAGGTATGGCTGGGACTTCACAGAATTGACAGTGTTGTACCAAGATGGCACAGCTGGTGAGAAGGAGAAACTACTCTGAACCTAGTTTTTGGGTTTTGGGGTTTTTTTCTTTTTTTCTTTTTTAACAAAGCCCTCACTATTTAAAACCATAATTTCTTTGTAATAATTAATGCACCATCCTTGGGACAGCTTTGATTGAGAGATGTCTCTTTCTCTCATTTCTCTGCATCCTTCCGGGTCATTACAGAGTCCTGGATGTGACTCTCGGTGACTTTAGAGACAGACAGTCGATGGTCAGATAACAGTATGAGTACTTTTCTTTAAAAACGTGTTGTTTTCCGTACTGTGTAAGATAGATTATTGGCCTAGTGATGCCTACACCGTTCCTCGCTGCTGTAGTATTTGTGGCTTTGCACTGTAAACATTTCCACAATAAGGAGCTAGTATACAACAGTGATGGGACCTTGTTTAGCAAGACTTAGGTCAAAGAGGGTGGTGCCTGGGACTGGAGAACTTGGACCCACCAAGTGCCAGGTCATACTCTAAATTTGAAAACTGTGACTTGGAGTACATGGCATAACCTTTCAAATACTCGGTTCCTAGAATCTGCATTGGCGTGTGCCCTACTGAGAGCCGTTCCCTGGGAATGCGCAAGATGCAGGTGTAGAAAGACTGCAAAGCTCTGCTTCTGCAAACCGGAGCTCTTATTTTGATATTGTCGTGGGATGTATTAACAAGTGGCCAAGGCAAATGCTGATGACAGGGGCTTATTAAAGCTGAGTCGTGTTTATTCATCATTTCTGAACAGCAGTCTTCATAAGAAAGATAAATTTGGTTGACATTCGATTTCCTTCAAAACTCATTCGAAGGTAATGATCGGGAAAGAACGGGGAGAGAGAAAACAAGTCCGTTGCATTTCTCATTTGCCACTTCTACTTTTTTCTTCCGTGAGTGACTTTTTTCTTAATTTTTGGGGAGTTCGTTTTCCAATTACTAAAACACTTCACATTCTTTATTTCCAGTTCCTAAGGACCAGCAGTGTCCATCAGAGGTGTACTGTCTGTCTGCACTCCTTGTAAGTTTCCTGCCCCCTCCAGTACTCCCCGCCCCTTTATCACTGGGCCTGATTTTTTTTTTTTTATCTTTTCCCCTCTGTTAGAACTTTCTGAGCGGGTCTGTGTGGAAGACAACTGACGTGCAGATCATTTGTTTTTCATGAATATGCTAATTTCCTGGGCGGGTCAGCAAAACCTTGGACACCTGGCCTGAGCTGCTTAACCGGCCCAGGGCAGCTAAGATTTGTCTCCCATGGGATCAAGAAAGGCTAAAGATTTGTCAGTCCTGTGCTTAATATTTCTCCTCATCGTCTCTCATTTAATCGTCACAGCATCCTAAGAAAGCTCTGAAGGACTCCAGAATGTGCCCCTGAGAATGGACCCTTAGACAAATACACATGCACTGGGTGGGTGCGCAGAGGCTCTGGGGGTAAACAACACACAAAGCGCAGTTCCTGCTCTCCCGGAACTCTAACAGCGATGGGCAGACCCTGATGTACAGTTCCCAAAGCAGATTGGCAGTAAGTATTATAGAGAAAGAAGTCGCTGTAGGGCACTCACAAAGTTCTTGGCAGGTCCATAACACAATGGAAAGCCATTGTAGGAAGAACTGTTAGGGAAGACCCCCATGAAAGTGAACTATTACCAGAGACCCAAGGGAACTCATGTGTGTGTGTGTGTGTGTGTGTGTGTGTGTGTGTGTGTGTGTGTGTGTGTGTAGATGAAAGACACACACACAGGGGTGGGTTGGATTTCACTCATTAGGCAAAGAAAAGTCATTGGAGGACTCTGAGTGGCGGGATGTCATGATCCTACCTAATTTCAAGCATTCAGCCTGGCTTCCATGTTGGGACAACTATAGCTGAGCTGTATGTGGAGCAGAAGAGTCAGTCTGCAGGGGAGACAGGGGAGAGGCTACGGGACTTGGCTTGACCACCGTGTTGGTTGGAAGCAGAGGTCTTCGGGGTATAGTGCCAGATACTACTAGAAAGCTGGCAGATTTCTGGGAGATGGGATGCTGAATTAGCAGGGTCTCCCAGGAGTAGAAATCTACTAGGGAATTGTCTCCCCTGACTCTGGACACTGTGAAGTCCCTCAGTGAGCAATCTGCAGGCTGGGGACCTTGCATGTTAATAGGGTAGGGCAGTTCCGGTCGATGGCTCCTGACCCAGGAAAACCAAAGGTGTAAGTTTAAGGCCAAACGCCTGAGATGAGGGTGTGCAGGGTTATGTAATGTGAATTCTAGTTGGTCTTAATAATAAAAATCTTGAGTCAGATGTAGGAGTAAATTCTGAAAGATCAAAGAAGCAGAACAGCCAGCCACTAGTTCTTACCTCTACCAAATCCTTAGACCGAATGGGCAGTCCTGTCTCTAGGAATCCTCAGACTGAATTCCCCGAGTTCCTGTCTCTTCCTGCCTTATATTCCTCTCTTCATCCAGCCACATCCCTTCCTGTCTCCTCCTCCCTGTTATTGGGATTAAAGGAATGTGACTCCCAAGTACTGGATTAAAGGTATGAGCTACTCTGAGACCAGATCAATCTAGTGTAGCCCAGGGTGACCTTGAACTCACAGAGGTCTATCTGCCTTTGCATCCCTAGTACTGGGATTAAACGTGTGTGCCACCTTTGCCTGGCCTCTATGGCTAACTCGTGACTCGCTCCACACTCTGATTCTCAGGCGAGCTTTAATTGTTATAGCACAAACAAAATATCACCACGGTTGGGGGCTGGGGTGAGTTCTGGTGTCCTGAGGAGAGGTGGCCTGGATGTGAGAGGAGAGAGGAATCCTGGCTAGTAGGGGTTGTGAAATAGGCTCATTCTCCTTTTGTGTTTGTTCTTTTGGGGTCTTAGATATTTATTCTGTGCCCCTCATTTTGGAAGTGACTCTTCTCACCTGGTCCATTCGGACTTAAAAACCAATGTAACTTTGGAAAGATGCTCCCAGACACAAAGAATTGTTGTAAAATATTAGTTGAAGATGGGTAAAACCCTTTAAGCCGGGGAAAAATTAATTAAATTAAAAATTGCAAAAAAAAGATTTAATTTTTCATGTTGCATTTGTTTAACTCTGTTAAGCTGTTACTTTGCATGCCTAAAACACCTGATTGGCCTAATAAAGATCTGAACCACCAATAGCTGGGCAAGGAGAGGGATAGGTGGGGCTAGGATGGAGAGAGAATAGATAGAAGGAGAAATCTGGGCTCAAAGAGCAAGGATCAAGAAAAGAAGAAAGAGAGGAAGACTACAGGGTCCAGCCACCCAGCCATGCAGCCAGCCATGGAGTAAGAAGGGAAGAAAGAGATATAGAATAAAGATAAAAAGCCCAGAGGCAAAACATAGTTAAAGAGAAATGGGATAATTTAAGTTAGAAAAAATGGCTGAAACAAGTTAAAGTCAGGCATTCACAAATTAGGATCTGTAAATGTATCTGGAAGCTGGGTGGTGGCTTACCAAAGAGTAAAACAAACAAACAAGAAAACAAACAAACAAGAAAACTACGCAGAACGGTAACTCCCCAGTTTTTTTAAGTATCCCTTGATCTAGTCAAGTTGACATAAAAATAATAACAGGTATGCTATATCATAGGAGGGTGAAAACAGCCAAGGGTGGCCGCAGGGGTTCTGTTTTGGTAGAATGGGAAGACCGTAGCACAGACTCATAAGCAGAGGCCAACAGCTTCAATCAGGGTCAAGGGAGGTAACCCTGACACCATCACAGACTGGATTCTAGCATTCTGAGGATGCGTCTAGACTCAGAGTGTTGATGTGGGAAAGATCCATGTGCATATGGTATTCCAGGCCAAGAGTTAAGATAAGACAGCCAGGGGAGTGAGAACAGGCCTAGCCAAACACTCCAGCATGAGATGCTGGGGAGATGAGAAACCAGCCAAGGTGCCTGAGAAGGAGCAGCTGGTGAGTGGCATGAACACGGGGAAGGAACCTGTTCCAGAGGCCGGGTGAAGAAAGTGCTTTGACAACACATCTGTACGTGAAGAAGAGAACTGGCCATCAGCAAGAGTAGGCACAGGGTGTATTAGACACCCAGAATAATAAAGATTAAGAAAGGGGGAGCGTTTCTGGTGTGTTGTTAGAAAGACTGAAAAATGGAGCAACAGCTACCAGAGAAGTGAAATGGTGAGAAGACGTTTTTGTGTAAGGAAAAGTCAGGTTATTTTGAACCCTGGCAGGAATGAACTACAGAGCAGGAAGAAATGGCTGTCTAGGCAGCAGGGTTGGGGTGGGAGATTACAAGATCATAGTCCTGGGGACGGACACAGTGGGACTCACTGATCGCCAGGAGCTGGGCTAGGGGAAGGCAGAGAGCACAGCACAGCAGCAAGCAGAAGAGGAAGCAGAGGAGTGCCGTGACCAGTGGGAGTTGCAGAAAGTGAGAGGACTTGGCGCCCTCTCTGGTCTCACCTCTCTGCTCCTTGAAACAAGACGGCGATTAAGAATTGAGACTGAGAGGCCAAGAAGAGAAGAAAGTCAGAGATGGTCCTTTGAAGCTGACTTCCAGCCAGGGTTCGTCTGCCCACTAGGGTGTACCAGGGGCAGAGGGCTAGCATGCCTCCTTCTCTTACATCCCCATTCCTGGGGCTTGCCATGCTTGTTGTGTAAGCTTCAGTCGGCCTGCATCAACAGCAAGAGAAAGGGATGATCTCACGATGCCTGATCTCTTTCTTGTTTGTTCTCAGAAACCATCACAGCCAAGATGAATCCCAAGGAAGAAAAAGTAAAAATAATTTCAGAGGTAAGTCCCGGCCTCGCTCCCCTTGGTGCCCTTTGTGGGTAAGGAAGTTCAGTCTGGCAACAAGCATTTATTGCATGTGTTAAAGGCGATGCTTCAGACAAACTCCGTTTAGATGGATGAGATAGTGCTGAGAACCTGAAGAGCTGTGGGGAGCTGTGCTCTGCACAGTTGCTGGATTCATGAATGGCCACTAGAGTTCTAGAACATTCAGGCAGAGATGGCACTTCCCGCTGCCTGCCGGGTTCCAGAGCCTTCATCAGAAGTGAGGTCCCAGAAAAGCTGGCTTGACTGCAACTCAGGGTTGCCTTGTTGGAACATGTCTGTCTAATCGTTTGCTGGCCTGTGACTAACTAGGAATGGCCGTGGGCTCGGATTCTCCAAGACAGAACTATCTGTTAGAAACACACACTCCCAGCTTGATTTCAGCTCATTTGAATACCAAATTATCACTTTTTTTACATCCACCAAGTACAGAGGCATGCTTGGGCCAAAGTTAGTTTTAACTTAACATATGCCAGAACGAGCACTCCGAGCGTTCTTTATCGGCCTTTGTTGGGGAAAGAGGCAGATGATGAAGGCTACACAGCCCTGCATAGCCTGGGTCTTGCCTCTACCTGAATGTTCTGGAAATTTTGTCACCACTTCAGGAATCCAGCACACAGCAGTTTTCACTGTCCGCTCCTGGGCACAGCTCATAGAACACTAGTCTAATAAACTTAACCATTTCTGATCATTATAAGTTATGAATAAAAGCCTGTTCCTACAGTCTTGTCTTTTCTGACTCCCTGTGTATAAAAACTCAGACCAGGCAAGGGAAGCCACCTACAGTGGAGACCACAGCCCATTTAGCAGAGGCCAGAGTGTCTCTCCAAACCCTAACACCTCCTTGAATTAGGGATCATGGGGTTGAAAATACAGAACACAAAGCCTGCAGGTACTTTTTATTTTATATTTATTTTCTGTGCATTGCACGCATGTCAGTGTGAGGGTGTCAGAACCCCTGGAACTGGAGCTACAGGCAGGTGGGAGCACAGTGTAGATGCTGGGAACTAAACCTGTAAGAACTGGGTGCCCTGTAAGAGCAGCCAGTATTCTTAACCACTGGGCCATCTCTCCAGGCCCCTGATGGCACCCTTAATAAAACCATACTGATGAACTTTAAGCAAGTTATCACATGCTTGTGAGCTAAACACACCTATGTCTGTTGTTCGTTCATCCAGCAGTGAGGAAAGCCACGACTATGGGCTTGCATTTGAGCCTCACATAACTCTTACTGGACCCCGTCCATTA
Organism: Microtus ochrogaster; assembly: GCF_000317375.1. Classification (NCBI taxonomy): domain Eukaryota; kingdom Metazoa; phylum Chordata; class Mammalia; order Rodentia; family Cricetidae; genus Microtus; species Microtus ochrogaster. Next base: position 9,030,613 of record NW_004949103.1, read on the forward strand.
GTAGAAAACAAATGACCTAAACTCCTCAATAGTGTGTTCAAGTCAAAGAAAACTAGGAATTGGACTTTGAGCCACGCCTGCCCACCTGGACATTGTCCTCCTCTCTGGGAATCTCTGAGCTAAGAGCGGTCCTTCACCAGCAGGTCTAAGGAGAGGGGTGAGGATGGAGCCTCTGCTCAGAACTCCAGGTAGACAGAGCTCATACAAAACCAAAAGCCCAAGCCAAGCCCATTCTCTGGCTGGGATTTCTTGGCTCCCTCCTCTGGAACTGACCTCTGTGTCTTCCCTGACCCCAACAGCCAAGGAGGAAGGGGATGAATAGGGACGTGGGCCAGCCATCTGTCTCAGGTCTCTATGAAGCTTTACACCATTAACATTCAAGCTCTGTGTTCCAGTTGTGCCTCAGTGGATTCAGCAAGGCAGCAAGAGCCTTGATGTTTCTATTGTCTATTCGTTTATTATTGAGATTACCTCACTTTGTAATTAAGGCTGGCCTTCTGCTTCCTACACAGCCCAGGCTATCCTGGCCTTCCCACCTCGGCTACCAAAGGCAGGGATGGCAGAAGCTTACTACACATTCAGCCATCTTGCAGTTTCTCATTCACTCAGAAGGGCTGGTGCATAGCAGGGAATGTTAAAGTCTGAGCACCTCAGAGATTTTAGCTCTGACCTCTTAGGTTAAAAAAAAAAAAAGCAATGGCCCCACTTTTCCCTCCCCAAATTCCCTGCGAGTTGAAACTCCTGCTAATTCAACCTACAGTCCTTTCCTGCATCTCAGCCTGGGGAGCAGCAAATGAAACCTCAAACGCGAATCCACTGCCTTGTCCCCGCCTCTCCATCTGTCTTGGAAGTTCCCCTTGATGGTCACCTCTCTTAGAATGAGATTGGGGACCACACTGTGTGTATACACTGTAGCCCCAGGGCCTGGTATACAGTAAATGCTCAATAGATGTTCAAAGCATGAATGAACACTCATAGCAATAACAATGTAGCTTTAGCACCATCGCATGGACAATGTCTCAGTGTGGAAGTCCCCCAGAGCCTGCCTGTATTGAGAAAAAGTGATGGTGGGTGACCCCTTAAATGTTGTTAACTGTCCCTTTGCTCATCCGCATGGCAGTGGGAGCTGGAGGATAGAGTTTCAGGGAGAAACTACCTGAGGAGTCTCTTCTCTCTTTGTGTTTTGACAAAGGAGTTCACCGTCGATGATGGGGACACAGAGGTGGGAAGACGGAAGAAGAATTCAAAGATCCAAAGACAACAGAGGAAAAAAAAGGTAAGAAATGATGAGAAACTGCATCCGTCTATGTAGAATATTATTGATACATATCACTGATGGGCAGTCTGCCTGCCCCTCTGGGAAGCCACACAGATCCCCCTGTGATACTTGTGAGACACTCGTAGGAAAAAGAAACTTCAGCCAAGGAATTGGCCCATGGAATGTCTGTGGAGTATTTTCTTGTTTAATAATTGATGTAGAACAGTCTAGCCCACTGTGGACAGTGTCATCCCTCGGTAGGTAAGTCTGGGCTTTATGAAAAAGGTAGGTGAGCATGACCCTGGCAGCAATCGGTAGGCAGTGTCCCTTGTGGCCTCTGCTTAGTTCCTGGCTTGGGGTTTCTGCACTGACTTCTTCCTGCCTGACTTCCCTCAGAGATGATCTGTCACCTGGAAGTGTAGGAGGGAAATAAACTCTTTCTTCTTCAAGGTGTTCTTGGTCGCAGCAATAGAAACGTAACTAGAAAAACCGTCCCTCCCGCGGGCTCCAGCTCTTGGCTCACTCCTGGAAACTGAGGCAGGAATGTAGGTGGGTGGTCTAATGTGTTTGATCCTGGTGGGGGCGTATATAGAGAGATGACGCTCCAAATAAGGCTGTACCAGTACTAAGAGCTTTTGTCTGTTTGTTTTTGTTGTTGTTGTTTCTTTGTTCCGTTTTTTTTTATAGAGATAGGATAACACAGAGTCAAGGAAGGAAGGAAGGAAGGAAGGAAGGAAGGAAGGAAGGAAGGAAGGAAGGAAGGAAGGA
>NW_004949103.1:9032738-9040336 GCF_000317375.1 Microtus ochrogaster
TGACGGTCATAGACTGTGGCAGGCAGCAGATGGCAGTGCAGGATCACAAATCTTAAGAGACTCCCTTTTTCTTCTACTCCAAGTCCCAAATTCACAGTTAACTCCTGTCTCCCCAGCCTGCAGCCATTTCTCCCCACCTCTCCGCAGGAGTTTCCTGCGTCCTTCGCTGGAAGCATCCCTGCAAGGTAATTCAGTTTCCTTATTAAGGAACTGCCGTCCTGAAGAAGAAAGGCAAGAAAGGGGCTGTTGTAGACCAGGACTTGCCTGGAGCCTGGGAGGGAGGGAAAGGGAGCGCCATCTTGAGCTAACAGTCACATGATGAGACTGCCAGGAGAGGGAGAGTAGACCTGGGAGGAGGAGAGGGGACTGGGAGAGTCCGGAAGGAACCTTCCTGCCAGCTCTTCGGAACTCTGCGCATTTCCACTAGGGAAAGCGGAGAAGACAAAAGCTCCGTCTGCCTTTCCTGCAGGCTGAATCCAGCCATAGGGGAAGGTGTAGGGGGCTGAGAAAAGCTGCCAGAGCACAGCTGCCCACTCTAGGAGACTAGGGACTTAGGAACACTCACAGCCACATCACGTCCTGAAGCTTTTAGCTGAGGTTCAGCCTGTTTGTTGCTCCGCAGCCCCGGGCAGGGGACCCTGCGGGGTCAGATTAAAAGTACTTTAGAGCCACTTAGTGAGCAGAGAGTGACCAAAGATAAAGCTGCCTGGCATCTTTGGACCAAACAGGAGAAAGCCACAGGCAACGTCTAACTCTCAGTGGCTGAGTTTTGTAAGCCAACTTAAAAGGCATCCTGTGATTGTTTAATCTGCTCTAGAGCCTTGATCCCCCTATGGTTTTATTCAGAAGACCCCATCCTTTTGAGTGCTCTATTTCCATTTGAATCTCCGTGCTGCAATTCCCCAAGCATAGCATACAGAGAGAGCCCAGCGCTGCAATCCTCACTGCATAACAACGCTTTTACAGAGAAAGGAGGTATATGCTTGCCTAGGGCTCATAGCCAGGCTGAGCTGACTGTGGGCTTTAGTCTTCCTGGCACAGAAGCATCCTTACCACTTCTGCATCCTCAAGACTTGAAGAAAACACCACAAGTTATTCTCAAGAGCACCCAGTGTGGAAACAGTATCAGCCCAGATTAGCCAGAGCCACTTGGACGGTCCTTTCCTGTCTATATGGGGTTGGAGATGAAGTGTTCTGTTGCGATTCCCTGCATAGATGTATGTCTTTCTTCCCAGCAAATGTGGCAATCATTGTCTTATTTTGGGGTACCATTAGACTATGATGAAAGCCCCCTAGTAACTGCTCAGACTGGTAACAGAGACCTGAACAATGGTGAACAGCATGGAAAGTGTTAAGGCCTGGCCCTTCTGCGGTGACCCCACCGAATCTTAAGAAAGGGACTGAGCTAATGAAGCACAGCATCTATCTCAGACACCTCTCATCTCTTCACAGCCACCTGCCACTACCCCTGAGGAAATGGTGTCAGACAAATTCCAAGGCAGTGGCCAACCAGAGATGATGGAGGAAGAGCCTGAAACCAACCTCCTGAGCTTGACAGCCCGGCGGGGGCCTCGGAGTGAGTATCTTGCTTGCTTTCAACTGGTGGTTATTAACTACCAATCACAGACTCAGCATTGAGCAATATGGGGCTTCATTGGGGGTCTTATTATTACATATGACCAGGGGTAAGGCTCCCCGAATAGGACAAAACAACAGCAATGTAGTCATTCTCAGAGACTGAGTTTTGGAAGCCCCTCTTTTGGGGGGGCTCCAACTGTTTTGCTGTAACTCTGTGGCTCAGTTTCTAGGGTGGCATCAGACTAGAAGACAGGTAGTTAGGGAGCTCTGCTATAACCAGGAAAAGTAGATAGCAGTAATCGAAGTAGAACTAGCAGAGATAATCAGATATTTTAGAATTTGAAGAAGGGTGACCCAGAGACACACGTGTGTATGAAGAAGAACAAGAGTCAGTTAGACTACAGAACAGAGGCAGTTTCTGAGGCTATTAACCCCTCACAACACTCCCGCTCAGTCCCTGCAAACTCACCTTCTACTTCTGAGAACCATGGCAAGGAGGCTGGGGAGGTGGCTTAGTGAGAAAAGCCCTTGGCCGTGCAAGTGCGAAGACTCAAGTTCAAATCCCCAGGACCCATGTAAAAGGCATGCATGGCAGCACATATCTGTAATTCCAATACTCCTAAGTAATACCTCCTATGGGAGGTGGAGACGGGAGAATCCCTGAAAGCTCACTGCCCAGCTAACCTGGCACACACACACATGTGCTCACAACAACGAGGCCCTGTTTCAAAGGTATAAGGGGGGAATGGACACCTGGGGCTTGTAATGGGTTCACTGAGGTGAACGCATACCTGCACTCAAGACACACGGATGTGCACATACATATGTAAACGTGATTTTTTAAAAAAAAAAGAGCCTTGGCTAGTCTTTGGACTTCATGGCATTTGCTCCTGTCCATGCAGTGAGTATCATTCATTGTGAGCCCAGAGTGGGGAAAACCACTGCCCTTCCCTCACGACCAGCAAAGTGGATCCGACAGGAAATGTGCTTTGTTCTTCCAGTTACACAGTTCTTACACTCCTGTACTGTGGCAGCGCTGGGAGGTAGAGTCACCGTTAGACATTAGAGGCGTGTGGAAGCAGCTGACCTAAGTCCAACCCTAAGAAAGGTGTGGCTCCAACAACAAGGAAGCAACATGCAATTAGGGCTGTTAGGAATCCCAGAAAAGCAGACTAAGATTCACACACACACACACACACGTAGCTGTTCTTTTTCTTACATGCCTTTGTCAACTTGGGCCGCCCTAACTAAATATCATAGATTGCGTGGCTTGAAAATTCAGAAGCATATTCTTCTCACTGAATGCAACACAAGGGCTTCCAGTAAGAGCAGACTTCATGGCTTTGACTCAGCAATTGGGAAAATGGGGCTGCCATCTTCAGAGGAGAGGGACAGCAGGAAGGAGGTGTGTGAGGGGCCCGTAACCAGGAATAAAGACGCAGAGTGTGAGACGCTTCTTGGGTACCCAGGTGGACATGGGTTTATGGATGTAGGAGGCTGGTGGAGAGAAGGGCTGGACTGGAGAGGCCTCCTTGACCTCCCATCTAGAGCAGTCCTTTCTTCCCTCCACAACACATACAGTCCTGTCAGCGGAGCTGTTTCTTTCAGTACACACCTCACCTGCTGAACACACTCTTGAGAGCTGCTGGGCAAAGACCGCTCTGCTAAGGCAGAGCCTCCCTCACGGCAGGCTCTGTTCACTCTGGTGACCGTGTCCTCCTTCAGGGCACAGAACGTTTTAAAGCTTGATGTGGCTCCACATATTGTTTTCTTGTTGACGCCTGTATTTTTAGTGTTATTATCCAAGAATTCACAGCACAATTCAATGCCATAATCCTTATTGAGTTCATTTTTGTTTATTAGGTAGGGATATGATTTCATCTCTTATTTATTAGTAAATTAAATTGTTTACATGGCTGGGGGAGCATGTTATGCCTTGGTGAGCATGTGGAGATCCAAGGACAACCTGTATGAACCAGTTCTCTCCCTTCGCTCTGGATCCCAGGGTGAGACCTCAGGTTGTCAGGCTTGGTGGCAGGTGCCTTAACTGCTGAACCATCAGCTCCCAGGACCACTTTTTTATCTTTGGATGTAAGTTTTCCTAACTCCATTTGGTGAATACGGTGCTTTCCTACAGAAGGGTCTTGACACATCTGTTGAGGATCATCTGATCATACAGTGAAGGATTTATTTCTGGGCTCTCCATTCTGTTCCATGGGTTTAGATTTCTGTCTTCATGCTGCTACCATGCAGTTTTGACTTTAACTTTGGAATGAGTTTTGGAATTAGAAAATGGGAGGCCTTGAAGATTGTTCACTTTCAAAACTGTGTTAGCCTTTCACAGTCCTCTGACGTTCTTTAAGTACTTTAGGGTAGACATTGTACAGATCTATAGACTGTCTGGGTAGTATTGACATTTTAATGACAGTGAGCCTTTAAATCCCCAAACACACCGTCCTTCCATTTATTTTTCTCACCTTTAATTTCTTTCAGCAGAATTTCAGTTTTGGGTGTGTGAGTCCTTTCCTTTCTTCATTGACTTTTTCCTAAGTGTATTATTTAGTTTTTGATGGTATTCTAAGTAGAATTGTTTTCCTAATTTCATTTTGAATTATTTGTTGTTGGTATATACAAATGCCATTGACTTTTGTGTGTTGGTTTTATATTCTGAAACTTTCACTGAATTTGTGTGTGACTCTAACGTCTTTTGTGGAATCATTAGAATTTTTTTTTATCATGCAATTGCTTAATAAAGGTAATTTGACTGTAACATCCCAATCTGGGTGATTTTTTAATTTCTTTTTCTTGCCTTGTTTCTCTGTATATGAGTCCCAGGACTATGTTGAAATAGCAAAAACTACTTTTCTTTGGTCCTGACCATAGAGGAAAAAAAAACCTTTGGCATCAGCCATGAGGCTTTTATATGTCTTTTATTTTGTTGAGATTGTTTCTCAATATATGACGCTTTTACTCTGGACAGATGAAACAATGGGTGTGTAGAGAAACAGGTTCATCAGATACATCTGAAAATGTTAAGAACCTCAGATCACATTCTGAGCTAGGCAGTGGTGTAGCAGGCGCCATGCTAGGGTCTTGATGTATGCTGTATTATTTAATTTTCTTAGTAGTCCTACCCTTGGGTACTGTTAGTAGATTAGGAAGCAAAGTCTAGGGAGGGTTAACAGTGACAAGTGAACAAGTGACAGAGCAGGTTCCTGCTCTCATATGCTGACCTGTGTTCTTACTTACTGCAAGTTGCATCACTGTGGATCCACAGACTTAACCTCGGATTATAGACTTAATTATATTTAGACTTAATAATTCAATCCAGTACTACAAACCTAGCAGCAGTTCCTGTGAACCCACAGGGAACTCCTAAAATGGGGCAAAGAACAAGTTAGTGTCTTCTTCATGAGTCTGTAAGCCCAGCTCTTCCTGATCTTTTTCCATAAAGAATAACAGAGTCCTCTCCTTACTTCCCAAAACAGTGCATTTCCTATTGGAATCTTGTTGTTGATGTTGTTGTTGATTCTGCTCTATATTCAGGCCTTGTTCTGGTGAGGTGTGCATGCTCACTTACCGCTCGGAGCAGATGGTGGTCCACATCCTGCCACTGAGTCTGTCCACTTAGATGGAAATGTGTGATTCTTACCCTGACTCTCTACTTCCCAAACCTCACACTGGTCTGGGCTATATATACATCAGCACTCTTCGCCACAGGGCCTCAGCTCGACTGTGATCCCCCATCACTCTATAACACGCACACAGGTCTCCCCGTATTGTCAAGGTCAGACAACATTCAGAGACCGAGAGACCCACACCTATGACCACATGGCCTCTCATGCCCATGCCTATGCAGTGCAACTCTTGACTTCCTACTTTCTCATCTAAGATACATATGGTCCTGACAATTTCACAGCTTACACACCAGTTGCAAATCAAATAAGCGTCTGGTTTCAAAGCATGCACTTGCCTCATGAGTCCACCTTGCCCCGTGCCTTAGCAGAGTAACGATCAAATGTGAATTAGTCCTTTCTCACTAATATCTGTATTTTGTTTTCCATTCATTCATGCTAGCCTCTCTGATTAAAGTATCACTTCAGGGCCAATTTCTCAGTATTAGTAGAAAAGAAAATACAGTGAAATTTGAGTAAATGACATAGATGATTTAATTTAGACATGCATTTTCAAAGTCTTCAAGACCCGGTGAGACACACACAGGAAGCAGATTTTCTAAGGTTAGACTTAGAAGAATTGCCTGAAGGAGTGAGACTGGGTTACTGTGGAGCATCTAAGGAGAGAGGAAGACACTAACCAAAGGACTCACACAGTGTGGCTTCAGTGCCCGAGAAATCTATGCTTCTCTGATTTCGTCCCTTCTCCTTTAATAGTTACCAATTGCTGATCTTTAAGAATGATATGTTGGGGCTGGAGAGATGGCTCAGTGGTTAAGAGCACTGCCTGCTCTTCCAAGGGTTCGGAGTTCAATTCCCAGCAACCACATGGTGGCTCACAACCATCTGTAGTGAGGCCTGGTGCCCTCTTCTGGCCTTCAGGCATACACGCAGACAGAATATTGTATACATAATAATAAATAAATATTTAAAAAAAAGAATGATATGTTGTTGTGGTGGTTTTTAACTTATGCTGGGAAAGACATTTAGAGCATTTTCAGATTTCCTAATTCTGCCTGGTGCATATCACCTCCCGCTAGAATGTGAGCAATGTGATGGAAAGACGCTTGGTGGATGCTTTTGCATCTGGTTAATGGTAATGACCCATTAGTCAAGAGAGAGTGTAGTTTAAACACACGCTGCTTGGACTTGCTTAGGTTCTGGCTGTGACTTACTGTATCTAAAAGTTCCTAGACCTTGCTGTTGAGAACCACTAGTTGCATCCTAGATACCGATTTCCATGTTCTTCTCTACTTTTTTTCTTCTTAGTCTCCTCTCTCTCTCTCTCTCTCTCCCTCCCTCCCTTCTTCCCTATCTCTTTCCCTCCTTCCCTCCCACTAACCCTCTCTTCTTAAGATATCACCGGGACATCCTAGCTGGTGCAGCTAGGTGAAGCTCTCCAGGTGCAGCTTCTAAAAACACTGACCTCGATTCTGCTTTCTCCACCTGCTTCAAGGCTTCTACAGAAAGCAGAGTCGAGACTCCTTAGGAGAACATTAAAGGCTCCCCATCACTTCACCCCCTAAATCCTGCAAACTTAACTGCTCCAGGTTCCTATCCCAATGAACTTAACATTCTATCCATCAAGTATCATCTTATTTTTTGTATTTCTCTCAGGATGGTGTTGGGTATCAAAGAACAGAACTGGGACCAAATCGCAAGCATTCTGTTGTGGACTAAAAAATAAAAAACAGATGTTTGTGAGAAAATGAGGGGAAGCCCGTCATTTGTGATGCATGACCTCATTGTCTTCATCAACAATGACACCCAGGAATGGTAACACCTGATCTTTGGAGTTATGATCTGGTGATAATCCAGCAAGGATGCTGTGGATAGTCACATGCTAATTCACTATACCCAACACACAATAGCTGTATACTTGTTCAAGTGGTTCCCCTCTGTATTCAGTAATATCTGTGATATGTACATTGTCTCAGTGACAGCCCTTGGCAGTCCAAGGGCTATAGCTAGGCCTTTAGCAAAGGTTGCTCTAGTTGAAGAGAGGATTAACCCCTGGGACAACCTCGCATCAGCCACCCATTCACCCAAGAAGCAACATGTTGGAGTTCAGCGCTGGCTGAGTTGGCAACTGTGTGTGTGCCTTCAACATTCAGGGGCCACTCATTCTGGGCTTGGTCAACCAACGTGACAGTCCCTAGCAGGGCCAAATTCTCCATGTCAGTCTCCAAGAAGCCAAGGCATATACTTCCACCATCAAAGCGGCTTCAGCACTGAGGTCTGTTTGCTTGTGCAGCCTTCTATGAGCAAAATTACATCCCTTTTTATAGTCAATTCACCCCTGAGGGGAAAATGTTTAAAAGTATTATTTATTTATTTATTTATTTA
>NW_004949103.1:9040436-9041376 GCF_000317375.1 Microtus ochrogaster
CCCTGAGGGGAAAATGTTTAAAAGTATTATTTATTTATTTATTTATTTATTTATTTATTTATTTATTTATTTATTTTTAAGGCTTACCTCCCATCCCTTCGGCATCCAGAACAGGCTTTGCAGAATTTTCCATGAGGGAACGTATGAGGGAGAAGCTTCAGGCCGCAAGGGTAAGAGAGATAGTGAATGTCCCCTTCCGGACTGACTGCTACTTCCGGGGGTTTGTCTTGCTTGCATTGTATGCTTCAAACTGTGTGGAGCTGAGAGCGATTCAATCTGTCCTTCAGGCCCTTCGCCTTGGCACACATGAGAATTAGAGCGGAAAATGGCTGTCCCTGTTCTAAGTCATTGTCCTGGCTCTGATTCCTACAGTGGGACAGCAGGTGGCCGCTTTACTGACTCTTCTTTATTCCGGGGGCAGCTGAGGTTCTCTGATAATTTGTTATATATAATACTTTCCTGTTTGGGTCTTCAGTCCAAGGCGGAAAGCGCTTTGCTGCGGGACGCCCCAACCCCTAGGCCCCGGCGCCTGCGCAGTTCCAGTGAGAGAGAAACGGAGACTGAATTTGGCACAGAGGTGAGACGTGGATTCTTTCTACTTTGACATGAGGTTCCTGTACTGTCCGACCCTACTTTCCCCTTCTTCACAATGGGACAAAACTACAACTGAGTTCTTGGTATTGTTTATGGACTGAGTTAACATGCATTAACAGTGTTTTCTATCAGTAACAGACACACAGTAGGTCCTCTCAGGTGGGAAGTGTCTTGGTTTTCTTCCTGAACTGGATCCAGCACACCTCCTTGCTTGCTCCCTTGCTGTTTATGCTCAGCCAGCTTTCATTACTCTTATATAGTTAAGACTCCCTGCCTAGGGAATGGTGCCACCCACAGTGGTCTTCCTACATAATCAACCATCAAGACATCTGACTTCTAACACACA
>NW_004949103.1:9041476-9067165 GCF_000317375.1 Microtus ochrogaster
AGAGAGAGAGAGAGAGAGAGAGAGAGAGAGAGAGAGAGAGAGAGAGAGAGAGAGAATATGTTCGGGCACCGATTTGATCTAGACTCTAAACACTAAGACTCTTTCCCAGGTCACTAATCCCAGGTTCTGTCAAGGTAACAGCTAAGCCAACACAAAGGCTAATCCTCAACGTAGAAAATTTAGAATAACCTTAATTTCTGGATTTCTTTTGCTTTAATATGTCATTTTCCCCTTTATAAAGCCAAGTGAAGAGATAGGAGGGACTCAACAAGAAGATAACCCCCAGAGCCATGCAAGATTTAAGTTCCGTGATTCTGTACGAAAAATCAAGTCAAAACCCCAGGTTAGAAAGTCTGTCTTTAAAATCATGTTTCTTTCTGCTTTTCAGAAATCTCTAAGCCCAGATGCATATCCACATAGCTGATCCCTGTTGCAGTTCTGCATGCCAGAGAGGTGCTGGGGGGCGGGGCAGGGGAAGGATCAGGGATTTCTACTTTTAAAGTCCTGGAGGCAAGATTAAAATACTGCCCCATTGTGGGGAGGAAGGGGGGCTGCAAGGAGGGCAGGACACAGTAAGATGAGAGGTTGCTCCCCAACTTTCATAATGAGGAAGGAATGGGGGTACCAACTCCAAAACCAAAACAATAACTGTCACCTGTTAAAAAAATGAAGAGATCCATACTTCTCATTATTAAACAAAATTATCTCTGCATTGGTCCACAGAACAATGAGTATACTGTTTGATGCCTTAATTATCTTTCCTGAAGCTATTACTTTTTTTTACTAGTACATTTTTATGAGTACTGGGATGGAATTGTTCATTTTTTTTTTAAGTGGAGCTGGAGAAAGATGATTCAGCAACTAAGAACATTGACCATTCTTCTAGAAGACCCAGATTCAGTTTCTGGCACCCACATGGCTATTCACGATCATGGGAATCCAATGCCCTCTTCTGGCTTCTATTGGCACTCCATGCAATTGTGTGCATATATGCAGGCAAAATACTCATCGTACACATAAAATAGTATTTTTAAAGGTAATACTAGTTACTTATTTTAAATACTCAACCACTGCTTGCTGCACTTGTTAAAATCCATGACCTATAATTCAGTTAACCTCCAGCAAAGACAATACAGTCAACAGGCCTCCCCGAGCTGCCCTAGCTCAAGCCAGCGTCAGTTAACTGTGTGGGTGGGGTTCATTCAGTTTCCCCATCTAAGCTGCTTGCTGTCTGTTTCTCTTCAGCTCCCTCCCGGCTTCCCCTCTGCAGAAGAGGCCTATAACTTCTTTACTTTCAACTTTGATCCTGAACCAGAGCAATCAGAGGGGAAAACTCAAGCAAAGGGTGGAGCCAGAGCTCATCAAGAGGACCAAGAAGGAGAAGAAGGAACTCATGTACAAGAGACAACAGAGAAAACGGTATCTTGTACAGTGATGGCGGTGGGGGGGGGGGTCTGGGAAGACAGATGACGGAGAAAGGGCAGGGGAGGAGTCTACACCATTCCACGAGGATGCTCACCCGTACCTGGGTTGGAAGGAGGAGGACCAGGATGCCATGAGAACTGGCCTCACTTGCCTTTCTGCAACCCTTGTCGCAGTCCACAGATTGAGAAGCAAAGTCTTGATTAAATCTGTTGGTCTTTTCTTGTGAGGGGAGAAATGAAATACCATGGTTTGAGGGTTTTCTTGCTGGACTTTGCGCAGTGTTTTCTCTGTACTTCATACTCAGAGGACTTTACTCCAGAAGGCCAATGAGACAGAGCTGCCTCTCTCCCACAGCCTTACAAGAGAGTCCATTTTTGTGCCAAGTACCACCCCTAAGTATAAATTATTCTGTTATCTAACTCGGAGCCCAGGTTCTTTAAGTAAATGTTATCAAATAAGCTTCTTCAAAGGCTGTGAGACACTTAATTTCAGGATTACTGTTGTTTGGGTTACCACTTCTTAGTTGGCTTCCTCTGCTATTCAGTTTTCCAGGTGGAATAGCAAATGTTACCAATGAAAACTCACCTGTGAAATATGAAAAAATATGATAGGTCACCTTCATCTGAAGCAAAGGAAATACACTGTGTGTGTGTGTGTGTGTGTGTGTGTGTGTGTATTCGTGTGTGTATTCGTGTGTGTATTCATGTGTGTGAATGTGGGTAGGTTTGTTCCACAGTCCCTGTGTGTAGGCCAGAGGTTTTCAGAGTCTCCCATCCCCTTCCACCTTGCTTGAGACAGGATCCATGATGTCTGTCCATGTGTGTGGCAGGCTGGTTGGTCAGTGACCCTTTGGGAGTACTGCAACTACAGATTCACTTATTCCACACCTCATGCTTTTATAGTAAGCACCTCCACCCACTTACCCATCTTCCCCAGCCTGGAAAATCCAACTGTGCTGTAAGATGTATTAAGTTTCATGGGTTCAGTATTAGGAATTCTTTCCCCACGTCTGCTAAGAATCTTGGTGGAACGTTTTCTTGTCACTTTTCAATGTTGTGCAGGAAGAGGAAGAGCTGCTTAATGGTAAGGATGCCGAGGACTTCCTGTTGGGCTTAGATCCCACAGCCCATGACTTTGTATCGGTCAGAGCCGCAGAATACGAAAGTGCCCACGTTCGCCTGCAGAAGGAAAAAGAAATCCTCTTCACCCCTAGTCGGCTGGCAGGTACTCACTCTTTCTCTCCATGCTCAGCTCGGATGCTTTCACATCCTGCAGATGGAATATGCCTGGCACAAAAAGACGACCCTTTCCAGAGCTGATTCTAGGTTTGAATGTGAGGTGCTCATTCACAACCATCTTTGGGAGCTGGGGAGATGTCTCAGTGGATATAATGCTTGGCATGCAAGCTTGACAGCCCGGGTTTGGGTCCTGGCATTCATGTAAAAAGCCAGGCACAGTAGCACCTGCCGATAATGCCAGTGCTGGGAAGTGAAGACAGGTGGATCCCAGCAGCTAGGCCAGGTGAGCCCTAGGTTCCGTGAGAGGTCCCATCCCATCTCAGAAACTTAATGCACACACATTCACACTCACCTGAGCACACACAAACACCAGCTCTGTGGCCAAGCAGGGGTGGAGAGCAAACTTCAACCAGGAGCGGGCTCCTTTAGTGCCTTGGCTGAAGAAAGGAAGAAAAAGAAGTTGCATAAATGATAACTTGGTGCATCACTGAGGAGACAATATTCCTGAATGTCCCAGTGCGATAGCCTCTGTTCCACGGCTGTTGCTGTTGTACACAACAGCGGTTTTTATGGGGTGCAGGAAAAGTGCCATCCCCACTTTACTCTTGCTGACACAGTAGGATATCCGTGACAAATAAGGATAAATTGATTGGGTGAGCAGTCGACACTATTTTTTTGTTTTTGTTTTTTTGTTTTTTGAGACAGGGTTTCTCTGTGGCTTTGGAGCCTGTCCTGGAACTAGCTCTGTAGACCAGGCTGGTCTCGAACTCACAGAGATCCGCCTGTCTCTGCCTCCCGAGTGCTGGGATTAAAGGCGTGCGCCACCACCGCCCGGCCAGTCGACACTATTTTAACAAAAACTTAGGGGCTACCAGATTAGCACTGACCTGGTGTTTAGTATGAATGAGCATTTTATTGCATGAACAAATGTCTTAGATGAATAAAGAATGATAAAGAAGCTTGCCCCATCTTTTTGGAGGACCAGAGAAGTGTTTTCTAGAAATGGGTATTTCTAGTTTGAGGGGTTGGGATATATAGGAAATACAGTGTTTGATGGCCACACACAGGCAAGACAGCATGGGATTTCTTGTCATTCAGAGTAAGATAATTATGAGTCCTGTAAGGGTTCCCTCCTGACCTGAAAACCATCCCATCCTGCCTTTTCTTCTGTCTTCTCTAGTCCACTCTGCTGCAGCAGGCCCCACAGCCTTGACAGAATCTAAGCCCTGCTAGAGCACCTCCCCAGCACAGAGCCCCAAGCTTCTCCCTGGGATCTGAATGGTTCCCTGCTACCCTGTGTCCCTCTCGCTACACCATGGCATTCTGGGAGCATGTTTGTTTCCCAGTATGCACAAACTTCAGCACAGTGATACCTGGCTGAAGGTTGGGATGCATTCTGAGACTTTACAATTGTGTGAACATCTCACTGTGTACTTACACAAACCCAGGTGACATAGCCTCACATACATGTAAAGCCCATGACTCCTAAGAGAACCCCTGCTGATATTGGAGGGACTCGAGGTCAAGTCCAGGGACACCTGGAACAGAAAACTTTGAGCTCCATTGTAACCTCATACATCTCTGAAGGAACTAGTGTGTAGTTCCTGTGAATGGCTTTACGTGTCCTCCCCTTGCAAGGTGCACCCTCCTGCAGAACACATCCACCTCCCAACACTAGGGTGGCAAAGTGTCTGCAACTGAACAGACTCCTTCTTGTACCCTGAGTTCATCCCGCCCCTCCCTAAGTGCCTATCAACCCTATGTCTCGTCACCAGATGTCAGTCTCTAGTGTCATCCTTTAGCCCTTGCCCCTTGTGGCTACCTGTTGCTCCCACTGCCACCTCAGTGACTCTAGACAGCGTCAACCTGTCCTGGAGCCCTGAGTTACATGAACGTCCATCACTAGGAGGTTCTCAGCAAAGATCTGCTTTTTTCTGACAGAGTGCACCAATAATCCAGGTCACTATCACTTTGCTCAGAGAGACGTCCTGTATTCTGTGCCTGGCATCAGCCCCAGGTCCTTGCCTATGTCGGCCCCAATCTCTCTGAATTACCAGGCTGTGAGCGTTTTAGTTTGCAAAGCATTTCCTTGTACTTGATGTCATCTAATCCTCCCAGGAACCCAGTGAAGGAAAAGCTATGAGTTCTTGTACAAAAGAAAAGAGCTCCAAGTGCCTGGCCTGAATTCACTAGGCTGAAAAACAGTAGCTCAGACTCCCATACCCCAGCCCTTGGCTCTGAATGTCAGGTTCTCAGCACACCTCTCTGCTGAGCTCGGCTCTGAGTTATTTAGGTTCTGGGTCTTAAGTACACGGGTCTATATGATGTTGCAAATTAACACGATCCTCTTTTCCTCGGTTCTACTTCTAGAGATTAATTTGGAAAAGGCATTTTCTCCATAAGTGGAATCTCCCAGTGGCTGTTCATAGGGAGAGGCTGGCGCTCATGCCTGTTGTGTTTATTTGTGAACTCCCTAGTGCCGACCTACAAGAAGCTTCCTGAGAACGTGCTGCAGCCCCGATTCCTGGAAGATGAAGGTCTCTATATCGGGGCAAGACCAGAGGTGGCCCGCACCAATGAGAACATCATGGAGAACAGACTGCTGATACAAGAGCCGGTGAGTGGAGACCTCACACCCCAGAGGAACCCGGCGCCGAGTGTCATCCGCCAGACTCTTTTCCTCTATAGTTTGTCAAGAGGATCTGGTTCATTCTGGTTTTGCTTTTCGTCTTTTGCCTCTCAGTACATTCTGAGACCCCCTCCCCCCCAAACAACACCGCCTCTCAACAGATCAGAGCACGTCTCCTGCCACCTCGGTGCCGACATTTTCCCTAGTCCCAAAAGTTTTTAATTGCCAACATAGAAAATTATCTCAATTCTGGGTTTGCCACCCTTAAGTCTTTAACAAAGAGAACATAAGATTTTTGTTAAGCATTTAATTCCTTGTTTTTTTCCCCCTTGATTTTTCAAGACAGGATTTCCCTGTGTAGCCCTGACTGTCCTATTACTCCCTCTACAGACCAGGCTGGCCTCAGAGATCTGGCTGCCTCTGCCTCCCAAGTGCTGGGATTAGAGACATACACCACTGTACCCAGTCCAGTTACTTATCTTAAATATAACTTATTAAGTGGGGGTGTTAGTGAAGAATCGATTTCATGAATACAGAAACTTTTAGGATTGTTCAAGGTGACACATGAAATATATAATTGAAACAAAAATTGTATGCCAATGTTTCACAAACTGTTTTCTGCCCAGATATAAAGGAATATGGTCCTTCTCTCTGCTCCATCCACAGGGGAGGAAGTGGTTCGGAGATGACGGCAGAATCCTAGCACTTCCTAGCCCCATCAAGCCTTATCCCTCAAGGCCATCCCTGTCCACGCGGGAGCAAAACACCAAGGCCGAACTGGAGACTTTGTACAAGAAGGTATGCATGTCCTGTTTACTTTAATCTCTTGTTCATGGGTGAAACTGAAGCTGCCCTGCTTACTAAATAGCTTGAGTTGGGTTCATACCATTCCACTTAGCTCTTGTTCAAATAAGTCGTCACCTCACCCAGGAAGCCCAAGGAGCCCACCTGATCCCAACTCACACAGGCGTGGAGTCCTGACTAGGAAGGACACTGTCAGTATCTTTATGTATGTAATCAAGGTAGCTGCTCTTATTTTCCCATTTCATCTGCCCCTTCCGTTCTTTTTATTAGTTACATGTACTAGAAGACTGTTTCTTCCTTTTCCTTTTTTTCTGGTCTAAGGGACACTTACTATCCTGACGTCCCTTTTACTCTCCCATCTGAAGTGCTCTGCCAAACTGCCTGCTTGGGTCCTTGATTTAACACTCATTGAATGAAGCTGGTCCTCAATCTCTTCCTGTGCCTGGATTCTTGGCCTATAATAATATGGAATTGGCAATCGTGTCTATCTCTTAGCAATTCTGTGCAGACTAAGTGAGAGCATATGTGCTGCCATGACAAAATATCTGAAGCTTGGAGCATCACTAAGAAAAGAGGTTTATTTATCTCACAGTCCTAGGGTCAAAGATCATGGCAACTACTTCATTCTGCTGTGAGCCTTGGGGCAGATGCCACCACAGGGATGGGAACATAGGTAGGAAAGCTAATGCGATGATAACGGAAGCCACACGGACAAACCAAAGTGGCAGGGCCTGTTTTATAATATGTTGTAGTAGGAGCGGCGGGGCTGCGTCCCCAGCACCCTGGCCACCTGCTAGCTTATGCCCCGAAATAATTACACAGACACTGTATTCTTTTAAACACTGCTTGGCCCATTAACTCTAGCCCTTACAGGCTAATTCTCATATTCCGATCAACCCATCTCTAATCATCTGTGTAGCATCAGTCTTACTGGGAAAGATTCTAGCCTACGTCCATCCTGGGTCTGAGCTTCATGCGTCTGCCTCAGAGAGCAGAGCTATCACATCTGCCCGGGAGAGGGGAGCATGGCGTCTCTGAGCTCACTTCCTCTTCCTCCCAGCATTCTGGTCTGTTTACTCCACCCACCTATGTTCTAACCAATAAAATGGGCCAAGGCAGTTTCTTTATTTTTTTAAACAATGACCTTCCTCCATCAATAATACCTCATCTTTTGAAAACTGGCCTGCTCCATGTGACCAGCATGAATCCCTTCCCAGGACAGTGCCACTACAGTCAAGCCACCATCTGCCACCTGGCAAATGTTTATCTGCTGTGTCAGCAAACAGCAACACCCCTGGGACCAAACTTAGAGCATTCCATACTCTGAGGGATAAACCCTGCCATCATTTAAAATTTGAAGTATTTCCATACTGATGGACTGTAACAGAATGGTAGTATGGAGACCATTCCCCGAAGTGGAGTGATGGGTGGCGTAGACTCAGGCTTCGCCCAGAGTGTCTGAGCAAACCACCTGAGGTACAGCTCTGCGCAATTCCTTTGCTCTCTGAGCCTCTCCTTCACTGAAAAGCAGGAATGATAATACTGCCCACAACCCCAGGTCTTATGAGTGCTGAAATGACCCAGCCTCTTTTTGCACTTCAAACCTTTATAGGCAGGTATTAATGAACACTGCTTTGTGTGGAGTGTGATCCTGAAAGCAGGTTTACACAGGTCCTAGACAGGGGGGACTTATTGTCTACTTATCTCCTACTTGCTTATCACAAGATGCATGATGCAACTAGTACTCAAGACAGCATGAAACGTACCGTCTTGTCACTTGTGGGCCCGTCTCTTCATCCAGGCGGCCGTCTCAGCATGAAACACTAACATAATGAAGCACTAAACTGGGTTAAAAATAGAAAACTGGGGTAGTTAGCAGTGAAAGAGACAGTCTTTGGGAGCTAGCAAGTCCGACCCGTCCCTCTGAGCAGTTCTAAGCTTATGTGGACATGTACCGCAGTTAAGGGATCAGATTGTCACTTGCACCAGGAGAATGCCGCCAGGACGTAAGACCAGAAGGTCCCATTCCATCTCATGTGGATGACCTTCCACCTGTAGACATAAGCTGAGCTGCTAAAACTCATGGAGTGCCAAAGAGACTATACCAATCTCCTGGAGACCACTAAGCCCACACAGCCAGAGGCCCTGCCTCCCCTCTCCCAGCAGGGACCTGTACCCAGTGGGGGAGGGGGGTGGAGGCGTGGCTAGAGAAGGACAATACTCCCTTCTCAGATTAGTTTAAATTGGCAGATATTCTAGTATCGTTCCATCGTTGTGATAAATACTCTTTCCAAAAGCAAGCTGGGGAGGAAGGATTTCTTTGGTGTACATCCCCAAGTCCTAGTCCATCACTGAGGATAGTCAGGGCAGGAACGCAAGCAGGAGCTTTGTTGAAGGCAGGCCTTCCTGCTTCCACACAGCATTCCTTTAGACCAGGAGTTTCACTCACAACCAGGGGAGTTCAGCAGGTACCGATGTGGGTACCGATCCATGGAGCTTGATGGCTCACAGGGTCTTCCTCAGTTAGCTTCTTTTTATAGCCCAGGACCACTTGCCCAGGAATGGCACCACCCATCCTGTACCAGTTAACTATCAACACAGTTTCCCACAGACGTACTCATACGCCAATTTGACCTAGACATTTCCTGAGTGGCTCTAGAGTCCACTCAGGTGACTCTAGCTTGCGTCAAGTTGACAGCTAAAACTAACCAGGCCAACAAATAACACTGTATGTTTTTCTCATGTCCAGCATGATGTTTGCAGAATAAATACATTGTAGAATGGTAGACTCTGACATTACTAGGCGACTACCTCACGGTTGCTTTTTTGTGCTGCTAGTGCGTAACAGGTACTTTTCCTACACTTTTCAAGAATACAGTATGCCACCACTAAAGCTCCACGCTGTATGATAGATCCCTTGAAACTGAGTCTTCCTGGCTGTACGTGTGTTTTCTCTGACGTCTTCCCCCTCCCCTCTCACTCCAACTGCTGCAGAATATTGAGAGTAACCTAAAAGAGGAAACCAATCTCCCCGGCCATCATACGGATGAATAAATGCAGGAAGTGTGAGGTGCACACAGCGATGGCCTTAGTCAATTTTCCTTTTCTGTAACAAACTATCTGAAATAACCCACTTAAAAAGAGAAAGAGCTGGGTGCGGTGATACGAACTTTTAATCCTAGCACTCAGGAGGCAGAGGTAAGCATATCTCTGTGGGTACGAGGCCAGCCTGGTCTACAAAGCTAGTTTCAGGACAGTACAGGCTACACAGAGAGACCATGTCTCAAACAACAACAACAACAACAGAATTCTGTGAACAGGTATATTCAGAAATGTCTTGTTTTCTATTCATTATGGGACTCAGCTGTCTCTTGTGCCAAGGAGCTTTTTTTGGGGGGGGTCTGGCTTAGTTTTCTTATCAGATGAGAGAAATGCATTCCACTGCTGAATCAGGAATCAGCAATTCCTTGAGCTCCTCAAGGACTCTTGACGCCTGGCACTGAAAGGACCCACCTCAGATGCTCACTGGCCCAGCAAGAGAAACCGTCCCCCAGCAAAGCCACCGTCCCCCAGCAGAGCCACCGTCCCCCAGCAGAGCCACACTCCCGTTTGTGAGTCACACTGAACCACTAGACTGTCAATTCCAGTGATGGATGCATGTCCATACAGAGGGTAATTTGGGGGTTACGTTTAGAAAGTAGTTATGGTGTAGCCCTGCTATTCTGAATGTGTTTCATTACAAAGAACAAATGTATAGTTGTTTTAAAGTGAAATAACCTACAGCTTCTAGATTGAAGTCACTAATGATAGAGAAATACAAACAGATACATGAAGAAAAACAGTTAAACTTCTGGCAAAGTAAGCTCCTTGGCAAACTATGCAACTTAACGCATGTTAAGGGGGACCAATCCAAGTCTAAAATTAAAAATACCAAATAGGACAAGCATAACAGGAAATGCAGTTTTTCTGATGATAGTAGCAAAGTGGGCTAGAGTAGTCGTTTTCAACCTGTGGGTCACAACCCTTTGGGGGTCAAACGACTCTTTTACAGGGGTCACCTAAGACCACAGGAAAACACAGATTTACATTGTGATCCATAACAGTAGCAAAACTACAGTTATGAAGTAGCAGCGGGAATAACGTTATGGTTAGGGGGTTACCACAACACTAAGAATTGCATTAAAGGGCCACGGCATTAGGAAGGTTGAGGACGCTTGGGCTAGAGTTACTGAAGAGCCACCGCCATAGCCCTGTTCCTTCCTTTCACCCCTCTGCGCTGTTCTGTCGTTAACTGGAAGTCTAATCTGCACTACCTGTACTAAGTTTTGGGAATCCAGAGCTAGCAGCATTCAGCCTGCCCTTAGCCTTTGTGCCTTGTGTGAGGAGACAGGAGCATGGTCCCTGAGAAGGACCCGGTAATGGGATGGTCTCCAGGAAGATCTGGAAGAGAAGATGTGGGATCTACCTGAGGTCTGCTCTTGAGCTTCATTATTATTTTCTCAGGACAGTAGAAACTTATTTTTTAGTCCTTCAATGTAATATATATATACATAATTTATATTTGTATTATATTTTTTCCTTTTTTAAAAAAATACTTATTTATTGTGTATACAGTGTTCTACCTGCACATATGCCTGCAGGCCAGAAGAGGGCGGCAGATCTCAATACAGATGGTTGTGAGCCACCATGTGATTGCTGGGAATTGAACTCAGGACCTCTGGAAGAGCAGTCAGTGCTCTTAACCTCTGAGCCATCTCTCCTGCCCTATATTATATATCTTTATATTTATTTATATTTGTAAGCTATATATATTTCTCTTTAAGCTTCTGTTGAGAATACCCGCAGATCGCCCACTAGCATCTCCTCTAGAGCCTTGCTCTTTGGTTTTCAAATGAAGAATCAGGTCAGCTTCACAACTTGAAATACAGTCTGAAAATACTCCCTCCTTTGGGGAAATTGTTGCTGTTTCTTTCATGATAGTTCTCAGCCTATAAGAAATATAGACAGATGGGAGAAGACAAGATCCAGGATTTCTTCCTCCTAATACAGTGAGGGTTAGGGATTCTGAACAGCTGAACTTAAGGTAGAGAGTTGAGCAGGAGTTACTGGGCCATGAGCTCATCCTGAGTTGGAAAAGGAATGCATGGGGCATTGCCCAGGGCAACATTACAAGATCATAACAACACTCCACCACAGGCTCCTACTCATCCCAAGAACACAGGCTGGAACCTGAGAACCACACCCCGAGTGGCTTAACTCTGGAAACTCCCATGGGGAGAGAACAGTGAGACAGAACTAGCAGCCAGAGAGAAAACGCCCATCACATCCGTGATTGACATTTAGTTGTGCAGTTGTCTTAATACAGCAAAATCACTATAATTAACGCAGATTTTCTGAGTGGTCAGAAGACTGTGTGGATTTCATTGCCACCTCTCAGTTCCATGCATTTTTCCAGGTTCATTGATGATTAATGCAGCAGACACAGACTGAAGTTGGCAGCGAGGAGGGGGTGTTGGTCTAAGAACAGTTGCTCGATTCTTTTGCAGGAAGGAGCTTTAGAAGCTATTTACATTAACTGGAAAACTATATGATTGATGTGGCATAAATGCTTTATTTACAAGTTTTGAGGCTAAGTGAGTGCCAAGGCAGAATTGGTGCCCCATCCCGTATTGCCTGTGGAGAGCACAATCAGTATTCTCTACGCTGAATTCCTTCGCATGGCTCAAGTAGGGATGCCAGCTTCAGGCCAGAAGCAATGGAATCTAGCCCCGACTCTACCCTGAACTTGCTTTGGGACCTTGGGCAAATTGCTGTGTGTCTCTGGGCCTCTGTGTCTTCATCTGTAGAAATGGGTGACTAAGGGGAAATGTTTAAGGGCACCTGTCAATCATGTGGAGTCTTGCAGCACTTTGCACGCATCGTTCTCTTTATTCAACAAAGACCGGTGGGTGTTTGCAGTCCAGTGAAGTCCAGCATCAAGTAGCAGCTGACTTAGAAGGAAAGAAGACCATTGCCTGTCAAGATGAGGTTTGGAATGTGCAAAAGAGGGGAGTCTGGCATTAGAGAGCCACGCTGTAATGTTATTCCACAGCTAACTAAGAAGGAAGAAGAGAAAAGGGAACTCTACACCATGTGTGTACTGCCTCTCTCTCTCTCTCTCTCTCGCTCTCTCTCTGTGTGTGTGTGTGTGTGTGTGTGTGCAATTCTATAATTTTCTTCTAGAAGAGCAGGCTATTGGTGTACATTTAAGGTTTGTGGATTCTTATGAGTCTCAATATAATGTGTTCTATATTTAGTCACTAAAGCATCCAGATTCTCCTTTAAAATGACATTCAGTGTACCCTTAATAAGAAACCTTAAAAATTTGAGAATTTCAAACTGCATGCAATGTATTGTGCTCATATTTATCCCCATGACACTCCCGAAACCCCTTCTTTCTCCCACCTAGTTCTCCCTCCTTCTTTCATCAGGCCTTTCATTTTTAAACATCCTTATAAAAATGATTTTGTGCTATAAAATATCATAATCTTGAAGAGGAAGATATTAACTATTCCTCAGTACCTTTCAAAATAAGCATTATTCCCCAAATCTACATTAGCCTGTGTTCCAGTAGCTGCTGATGGTCCCTGCCTTAAGTTCAGGTTCAGTTTCATCAAGCATGGAAGGTTTCCAGGAACATGGTAGAACTAAATCTCAAAGATCCCACCTCTCTTCCTACTAGAGAGGAAGACCCCATCCCTTGCCTTTTGCCTGTCTTCTGTTGTGGTCTGTATATGAACAGTATCACACAAAGGGCTGATATGTCGATGATGGGATGCTAACTTCACCAAACTTGCTCTGAGAGTTTCTGGAAACCATAGCGTCTCTGAGGCTCCCTCTCTTCACCTGTAGAGACAAGAAGCTGGGGGGGGGATTTAATTGGCATTTTGTGGATTGCTAGACCTGCTCCCAAGTTCTTCATATGTATCATCTCATTTATTCAACAACAGTGAAGAAATCAGAGCTCACCTCTGCAGAAAGCATTGGGTACTCTTTCCTAAAGCAGCCTCGCCTGACAGCAGTCTGTCACTAACCAGGAGAGAGTGTGAGCACACGCGATGCTCACCAGCTCCAATAATCAGTGGTGACTGGTGGGAAATGTCTTGGAGAAGTTCTAGAAGGAAAACAGTCCAATATGATACACTATACACCAAGGGATTCCCTTGCTGTTTTCCGCACAATGGGTTCCGTTTTCTCCACCCCTCTCCCTATGTTATTTTACATGCTACAGATCTTAAAATCCTTGTTACAAGCCAGGGGGCATCTGTGAACCAAATAATGACTGGTTTGCAATGAACCATACACTTCTCACGTTAGAAAATATTGTCAAGGTCATCAGCAGAACCCAAGACTTCAAGAAACAGGAAAGTCCACATGGAAAGATCCATGATAGTTTGCATCTGCCTTTCCTTCCAGGACAAGAGAACGCTGTGCTTTGACCTCTGTCTGCTCTCTTTGACAGGCAGTGAAGTATGTCCACAGTAGACAGCGTATGATTGGATCTGGAGACCCTCCTGGAAATTTCCAACTGGACATCGATATTTCGGGTTTAATCTTCTCTCACCATCCCTGTTTTAGCCGAGAGCATGTTTTGGCATCCAAGCTGGCCCAGCTGTATGACCAATACCTTGCAAGACAGCAAAGAAACAAGACGAAATTTCTCACAGATAAGGTACTTGTGTTGTCCATGTTTGTTGTCAATGGGGAAGCTTATTCTGATTAATCTAGTGAGGACCCCTCTAAAATCAAATGTTTCTGTCCCTTATGTCACGTGTTCTCCCTGTCCAGGATGTATAACACTATTTTACCTAGAGGCAAAAGGAAAGTGTTTTACTTCCTCTTCCTGTTGCTGTGATTAAATGCCCAGACAAGAGTAAGTTAAAGAAGAGATAATTTTGGCTCATGATTCAAGATACAGTCCTTCATGGTGAGCAAGTTTAGGAGGCAACTTAAACTGAAGCAACTGATTGCATCCATTATCCAGAACAGAGAGCAGCAGATGCATCCTGGCTAGTACCTAGCCATTTCTCCAGTTTGTGCGGTTCAAGATCTCTGTCTAAGGAATGGTGCTGCCCACAGTAGGTGGGTCTTCCCATCCCAATGAACTTGGTCAAGAGAATCCCACACACACATGCCCAGATGCCAACACGTGATTCTAGATCTTATCAAGGTGAAAATTTGGGGTTACCTATTACAGGAGAGTACAAATGGTATGCAGTCAGGGAACCCAAATTCTGCTATTACAGGAAAATACAGATGGCGTGCCGTCAAGGAGCCCAAATTCTGCCGCACACATTTGCCTTGAAGAGGAAGGCTTGTGTGTGCTACTAGTGACTCCATCCATGAGGAGTGGATATCATATGATTCACAGTTATTACGTGATAAAGTGATCTTGGATCCTGAGACCGTTAGTGCCTTGGAAATGTATCTGTCCTTAGAGACATTCCTCCTCTGCTCCAGCTGAAGCAGCTGACCTGTGTTTGAGTGCTACACTCTGGGAAAATCTGCACAAAAAGGAGAATGTCTCCTGGCAGTTGTGGCTTCAGACAATTTTAGATTTCTGCCCTGACCTTAAAACCTACTGTCTGCATAAGTGGCTACTCTATAATCCTCCCTCCAGCTTTGCGATTTCTTCATATCAAAAGAACACTAGTATGTGTTAAGAACCCTGAAAGACCCGGGGTTATCTTTGAAAGTAAATTTGTTTTTGAGACACTCAGTAAAATTTATATTTCTAGTGAACATTCTGATTATCTGGGCCCCAGAGCAAAGATGGGTAAATACTGTTCCACAGAATTCCAGATTCATAAGAAATGGAAGCATCAATTCTTTGTCAGTGTTGGATTTGGTAGTTTCAGTGAAAGTCAGGAGATGCCCAGAGCCTTGAGTGTCCACAGAAGCTCTCACCATTTCACTCAGGATGACCGCGTTTCTGACACAAAACTTCTCCCCCTATCTTGCTAAGCTTCAAGCGCTCAGAAAGGCTGTTCAGACTGGACTGAACCCAGAGACATCTCATCAGTCCCTTGACACAACCCAGAAAACCATCAATGACTATAAATCTGAAATTCGGTGAGTAATAAAGTTTTCACGCAACCCTTCTTCCCTACTAGATGTGTATTTACAGTTCCTATTTCCAGACTTTTTAAAACTCACTCACATGTGAATTTCTGCCTAATGAAGCAATGATACTAATGATCTAACATACGAATGCAGAATTTCAAGTCTAACAATAGGAAAAAGGATGTGAAGAAAGATTAGCAATCAATGAAGGAAGAGGGAGGGGCTCACAGGCCCTACCTCCCTTACCTCTGAACTGTTGGCTATATATAGATTCTGGGAGAGGAGGGAACACTGTCTTTGGTTGGGCACCCACAGATGAGGCCACCAGGCTCCAACCCCACAGTCATGCAGATGGCCCTGGTTGATCTTGGAGGGTCATGAACATAATTTGTGGGAGGGTACAGAGTAGACAGAGAAGGTATGGAGGCCAAAGGAGTAAGAATAAAAAGTACGAATGTGGAATTATAAAAAAATAAAAATAAAAATTAGTCTAGCACAAAAAGGTGCCCACCATCTGGAACCCGGAGTTTCAGGGCTGTGTACTCTGGGGACCCCGATGCTGTGTCACAGCGCGACACGTGCCAGGATGTGTGCAGTATTGCTCACAAAAGCGAGGTGTAGAGATAACCCAGTGCTACCGGGATCGCATCTGTGCAGACACCGACATCTGTAGCGCCATTTACGATGGATGAGCCTGGTAGCATGCTCCCCCATGGGTGAAGCTGGAAGGCAGCCTGTGACCGACCCCACGGACTATTTTCTGTGGTGTGGCCCACGGAGCAGTAAGAACACATGAACAATCCTCATTTGTCATGGGCGACACATCTGAACTGCACACAGAATAGCTACACACCCCATTCTGTGTTCTGGGAGGGCGGGAAGAGGTGTAAGGTTTGGGGGTTGGCTTTAGTTGTCATCATTACATTTCATTGAAAAAAAAAACCTGAATGACTGAGAGCAGCTGCAGTGACAGCATCACGTTCAGTGTTTACACTTTCCTGTTCCTTTGAGTTATTCATAATTTTAAAATTCAAAATGTAAAGCCCTGATCATTGCTCCTAAATAAGGAAATACAGAATATGAAATTCCTACCCCCTCAGGGAAAGTCCTGGGGAACAGTTTCTTGCTGGTTCCATATGCTGCGAGTGTTTACACGTGGGTTTCTGTGTGCACGCGTGTTATTGTTTTGGAGAATTCTTTCATATTCTATTCTGTCACCCACATTTTTTATGTGTCCCGTATCTTGGCTCTTTTCCTCTCACCACACAACTGTCTCTATTGTCCAAAGGCCACCATTTATTATAATACATTTATTGTACAGTGTGAAGTCTCCAGTAACAGGCATTACTCATTAATATTTAAATTGTGCGATAATTAAACCCCCTAAATCTGTGTGTGAGTGTGTCGGTATTTCTACAGAACAAATTCTTAGAACAGAAAGTAATAAATCATGGAATTTCAACGTATGTTTTTCTTTCTCCAATCTAGGCATGAATTGGAAATTCTTCTCGCCAAGTGGGAATTAGTGCAGTTTATATACTGGAAAGGGATGAAAGTATGCTTAAAATGGAAAGTATTATTGTTATTGTTATAGTTATGTTGGGTGTTCAGCAAAGTCTTACTCATTATGTAGACAAGCCTGGCCTCAAAGTTGTGACAATCCTCCTGCCTCAGCCTCTAGAATGCCAGAGGCACAGGCATACACGGTCTTCTAAAATTATTCCTTATATTTAAATCATCACGGCCTCTACATGAGGATAATCTTAGTTTTAGTGTAGTGTGGGGATGAAAACAGTGATGGGCTGGAGAGAGACAGAGACAGGAAGAGGAGGAAGTGGACAGAGAGGTGGGGGAGGGGAAAGTCTAGGAGAAACCTGGCAAAGCTGACTTTAAAACAGTCACGGTTTCCCTGAGAACTGGTCTGATGAATCTCTCTGAAAAACAGCCGACCTGTATGTGAGGAGGCCTCAAGGACAGAACACAACCGTCACCCCGCAGCCGTTAGAGACGGAAACTTCCGAGCATCCGCATGCATGAGGCAGTAAAAGAAGGGATCCAGGCCCTGTTTGAGTTTTCACTCAGAAAAACTAGCTTTGTGTCGATGGCCTATTCCTTAATTTATTATTATTATGTAGTTACATTATAATAGTAATATATTCTTATTTTATATAATTATAATAGTAATATTATTATTAATATTATTATGGAGTGGGCCCTTTCCTTAATCCCTGAAACCAGCTGGTTGTCGCCCAGTTCCCCTGGGACTTCCCAGTCTAACATCTGCCCAGTTCTGGGTTGGTACACTTGACCTGGAACAGCACCATCTGAAGCATTTTTCTATTTGACTTTTTTTTTCTCAAAGTTGACTTTTTAAAGCAGCATTGAGACTCTGTTGCAGAGCCAGAAAGTAGGCAGGGGTTATGGATGCTGTGTGTTGCTAAGGTAGGGATCATAGATGCCATGTGTTGCTAAGGCAGGGATCATGGATGCCATGTGTTGCTAAGGCAGGGATCATGGATGCCATGTGTTGCTATGAGAGATCTGAGCTCTCTACCAGGGCTTCACATTAGATGTGCTCCCTTTGGAGCAAATAAGAATTCAAGGGCTACAAGTGCCATCCAGCTAAACCTCTGCATCATAATCTTATCCATGGCCTAATTTCTACAAAGCACTCCCATCCTTACCATCTCCACTCATGGCCCTGCCCCTCGCTCACTCACCTGCCTCTGAGGCAGATTTTGCTGCAGCCCCTGAGACCTCTGCAGGCCTCTCAGCTCATGGACGTTGACTCTCAGCCCCACCTGCATTGGCTGTTTAGAAATCCCTTCCGTGATGACGTAGTTGTCCTTATTGTCCTTGGTCCATTGGTCCATTCTACCTCCTCTGCCTAGCTAACAGAACTGTAAAAATGCCTGAGTGTGGTTTTAGCCTTTTAAAACCCACCTTCTCTTCTAAAAGGCATCCTCTCCTGTGGAATCACAGAGGTCAGTGGTTCTGCAGGCTGTCTAAGACCTGGGTACCCTGTCTACACTGCAGACCTGCTGACCCACGCAAGATTGTAATGACCAGATGCCCTACTCAACAATTGCCCTTCTCTCTTCCTCTGCAGCTCTGCTGCCATTTCTCATTAAATGTTCTTCTGGGATTCTTGGCTTATTTAACTCATATGGCAATTTATTTTGTTGTTGAGAAAAGTTTCCAGTATTTCTGAGAAATTATTTTGTGGGACCTGAAAAAAAGAAGTAGAAGAAAAAAAAATCTGAAGGTATTACATAACTCATTAAACTAACTTGCTATTTCAGTTTTTTTTTTTAAAAAAAAAAAAACCAAGGCAAGGGAAGTAGCAGATAATGGGATAAAGGAACATTAGACCTTTGATGACGACAGACTTCTGTGGGACGGTGGCCAGGCTAGGGCCCCCAACACCAGTGTTAACCTATCTTCGCAGCAAGCCTGAGAGGTGACTTCTGTTAGCATGCCTATTTTACCAGTGAGTACGGAGAAGTGACATGGCTTGTCCAAGGCCAGCTAGTAGACACCAAAGCCAGAATTCCCAACAGGCTGTCACTCTCCTGTCTTCTAAGGACATCAGAGACCCCTGAGTCTTGGCTCTCCAACAACAGCTACCAAGCTTTGCCCTCCCCTTTTCCACCGTGACCTACTGAACAACTAGGCATCTAGACCTTCTTCCTTCTTACAATTGTGTCTACAGCCAAGTCACTCCAAGTAGAACTGTCATTCCCTGGCCTGCCCACAGACAGGAGATGCTAATTTCTGCAGTGCTTGCTGCCTTGGCTTCCTCGAGATGTTCTCATAGGCTGACCCTATGTCATGCCAACGTGTCATCACACACGTGTATGTCCTAAGTTAAACTGCAATTGCCAGAGCACAGGAGCACAGAGCTACTGCCTTCTTTATACGTGTCTGCACCCTGGACTGGCTCAAGGCACCTGTTCTAAACCAACCCACTAGCTGATTTACGGTGCACTAGAGTGAATCTGAGGTCCGAATTTGGTTACCATTGGTGAAGAGGGCTTTAAAATGCATTAGGTAATTAAAACACAGGTTAAATAACTGACTCCAAGAGGAAAGCATTTTCAAATGCCACCTCCTCAGCTGAAGCCAAAACTGCTTCTCTTCTCATCAGCACTGAGATTTCTCCAAAGCAGAGAACAGCATTGCGTCATCTCTGAGCAGAACTCGTGATCTGTGCGAACACAAAGGGACCTCAGTGCTTGGCTGCCGACTGGGATGCCAGCATTCTTAATCCATGACCATCACTCCTGTTAGTCCCTTCCTTTCTTCACTACAAAGGCAGCTGTCAGTTGGAGACAGCCTGGTCTGGAAAATAATTTTAAAAGATGCTCTCGTTTATTGAGTACGGATTCAGCTAGAGAGAATAATTAAAGAAAGCTTCCAAAACACAGATCTCACCCTGCTGCCTTTTTTTCTACTTCCTTTCACAGCTCCTAACAAAACAGTTTCTTAGGAATACTGAAAACTCTTAGCAAGAAAAAAACTTGTCATATGCGTTAATTAGAGAAGTGAAGAATCCCACGTTTACCTAGAAACTGCGGTCGAGCCGTGGAAGAAGAGAGAAAGTTGATGTTGACCAGGAAGCTGGGCTGCAGTCTTATAGCCCCACGTAGAAGGGAGGGGTGGGTCTTGCAGCTGTCTACTTCTATATGCAACCATGAGGCATTATTAACATCTCACAAACTAACGCAACTGACCCAAGCCCATGATTATTCCATCTCATAGGCAAACTCGAAAATTGCGTGATGCTGAACAAGAGAAAGATCGGGCACTGCTTAAGACCATCATAAAGGTTTGGAAAGAGATAAAGTCACTGCGAGAATTCCAGAGGTTTACAAACACATCGCTGAAGCTGGTCTTGAGAAAGTAAGACTTCTCCGATGTCAGCTTATTGGGCTGTACCATACATCAGGAAAGATGGGCAGTACATAGACACAGTTTAAAACCTACCAGCAAACAGCAGCAGCCATATACCTGCTTCCTGGGCTGAGCACTGCAGGGACCTGACAGTCCCTGAGCATCTCCCCAGCAGCAGTAACAGCTGTTTAGACTTCTGTCCTCATCATATGCCTGGCTCTGTGTATTACCCCTAAGAACACACACTCTAATATTGCTTGTCTTTCACTTTTATAGAACCAATGTATAAATACAGTTACTCCTCTGTGTTTTGCGCATTTCAGTGATTGACAGTATGTAGCTATCGTTTTGTTTATAAAACTGAGGAGATGGCTCAGTCAAGAGAATGCTTGCAGCATAAGCATTAAGACCTGAGCTCAGATCCCTAGCACCCATGGCAAAAGCCGGGCATCCTTGCATGAGTCTGGAATTTTAGGCTTGGAGTGGGGATGGGGGCACAGATGGATTCCAGAAGTTCCTAGCCAGCCAGTCTAGCCAACTGGTGAGGATCAAGTTCAGGAAGAGAGGCTGTCTCAAATGATAAGGCAGAGAACATTAGTGGAAGATACTATCTGTTTCTGGCTTCTAGATATGTACCCATGCCACTCATGCACACACATGCGTGCACACACACACACACACACACACACACACACACACACACCTTCGCTGTATACACTTTCAGACTTGCCTCTTAGTGTGCTTGCACCTAGGTTTCCAGACATCTGGAAGGGACACTGTTGAGTTCTAGAGGGCACATTTCTCCATTCGACATTCTTACTACAAATGCATTCCAGAGGAGTGTTATTGCTTAATGCCTTCCCCAGTGTCCCTGTCATCAGGTTGGGGGTCAAACATCTGTTGGTATAATTTCTGTTTCCCTGATTTCTCCTAAGGGTGGGCCTTTTATGAATTAGCCATACTTACACCCTGTTTGTGAGATTTGATCAATTTTAATGGCCTTAGATGCCTTATTTATGTACTCCTTTACCTATTTGTAATTTGCAAATTTACTTAAAGGGAAAAAGTTGACCAGAAAGTAGACGAGGACGCATATGAATCAGAAATTCAAGCTGAGATCCATGAATTGCTGGAAGAACATGCAGAAGAATACACAAAGAAGATGGAGGAGTACAGGGCATTGCACCAGCAGTGGAAGGCCTGGAGAAAGGCCCAGGTTCGTAAAACATCACCCTAGAGTAGGGCTGCCTAGGGAGGCCTGAGGCAGGAGGAGGGAAGCTAGACCAGCAGGCCACATGGGGGTCTCCTATTGGATCTTCTGTCTCTCTCTTACCCCCTTACTGGGGGGCAAAAAGGACTGACTAGTTAATATATGTTTGTTCAAAAGCCAGCCCCAACCCTATGCTGTGCACAGACACCATATTGACAGTACTGTTTATATCAGTAGCGGATATGCTAAGTGTGTCCTTTCCATGCGGCTACTGGGGATGGAGGGTGTTGATGCCCCTGCTGCAGGCTCTGCAGATGTTCTCTCAGAAGCCTTGGGTGGGAGGTGTTCTATGCTGGAGGAACTGAGGCACAGGGACTTTCGGATGGAGACAGCCAGGGTGGGGCTGCCCAGATACTGTTCTGAGCACCGCACTCCTCAAGGACAGTCCTGGAGACCGTTTGGAAGCCAGGTCACTTCTTACCCAACAGAGGGCCAAAAAGAAGAAAAAGAAGCAAACAGCACAAGAGCCCGCTGAGGAAGAGGTCGAGGAACACTTTCCTGAGGAGGAGGTTGAGAAGCCCATCCCTCCAGAGCTCACTGACCCAGCTGTCATAGAGGAGCAGGTGCGGGAGCGAGTAGCCCACAGCAGGAGGAGGCCAGGGGAGCCCACGCTGGTTCCGGAGTTGAGCCTGGCAGGGAATGTGACCCCCAATGACCAGTGTCCCAGGTAAGACCATGTTCTAACCATACATGATATTGGAATGTACCAAGTACATACATGTTCTGACCATTGATGACACTGGAGCATATTCACCCGTAACCACGCACATACATCAGCACATGGCAAGGCATATATTATACATGTATATAATCTGACCACACAACACCTATGAACAGAGGACTCATGCCCCCATACATAGGCATCAGGTGGCCACGTGAAACTACTGACGTATGCCTACTTAGGCGATTTCCTAGGGTTCTCCCATCTTTACACCCCACTTATCACTCAGGAGCACTTGTGTGGAGAACCCCAATGCAAGTCCATGCCCGCTCTCCATAGTGGCTGTCTGTCCCCATGCCCCCTCCTGCTAGCACAAACGCTGAGGTGTCTCTTGGCTTCTTGACTCCATGTCTGGATATGCACTGTGGGGATATAAAGCATTAAAAGCTGATACCCCATTTAATGCCGACAAGAGAATTTCCCTTAGGGATAAGGAAACATTCTGGAGGGATGTAGCACTGGCTGCTGTGCACGGGTGTATTTAACATGAGCCCTGTCTCCAAAAACCAAATAAATAAAAATAAAAAACAGTTAAAATAATAAATGTTGTTTTACATATTTAAACACAATAACATTTCATTGATATACTACCACCTCCAACCCCTCTATCTGTGTTTTACTTTAATACTCTAACTTTTCGCTTTTGTCAATAGGCTGGATTTGCTATTGTCCAGTGGTTTCTGGCAGTATCTCTGCAAACACAATTAGAGGCTACACTCGAAAGGTGTGGTCTGATGACCACCTTCCTGGCTCCAGGGCTCTCATGCTTTGGCCCTCTCCAAGGCCCAGAACACACTGCTTTGTGATTCTGTAAAAGCAAGACCTTCTCTGTGAAAACATTAAGGAAAAGTTTAGGTCGTCAGGAAAGGGACCTCGCCTAACTGCTAAAATGTGCTACTCGACTTTCTGTGTAAAACCTATTAGCTTAAGTCATGACTGTTCCTTGTAGTTTAACTCCTTTAGTAAAAGATTTTCTTGTTGTTTATGTGTCTACATGTGTATGCAGCGAGTGTGGGTGCTGTGGGGGTCAGAAGAGGGTATCGGATGGGCTCCCCTAGAGCTGGGGTGATGGGCATTATGAGCTGCTTGTTGGGTGCTGGCAACCAAACTCAGGTCCCTGAGAAGAGCAGAAAACACTCTTGCCCACTGAGCCATCTCTCCAGCCCTTAATTAATTCCATTGAACAAGGAGTTATGTTTACTTAAAATTTTGTTTTATATGCAAACATAAGTCTCACTTAAGAAAATTGAGGAAGATGTAGCTCAGCAGGAATTGAATTCTTACTTTGTCGGCTCCCCTTCCCCCACCATGCCCTTTTCAGTACCTGTCAATGGCTTCCCCATTAGTTCCCTGTTACAACATTTGATTGCAGTAAGTTCCTTAAGACCTGTCCCTGTCTGGGTCAAATGGGGGCTGACGTGACCAACAGAGTTGCCACTGTTTCTCTTGTCATGTTCAGTATCCACTTAACAAATGTGTGGTGATCCTTAGTAAGTTAACACTAACCACAGCTGTGAATGGTCTCCCTTTTCAGGGCAGAGGTCTCGAGAAGAGAAGATGTCAGAAGGCGCTCTGTGTACTTAAAAGTGGTCTTCAACAGCAAGGAGGTGTCCAGGACTGTTAGCCGGCCGCTAGGGGCAGATTTCCGAGTTCACTTTGGGCAGATTTTCAATTTGCAAATATTCAACTGGCCAGAGAGCTTAATGCTTCAGGTATGTCTCTTAACTATAATCCCTATCCCCCTCCAAGGATTTTGTGGCCACTGAAGTTATAAGATGGTTTTAAATCATCCACGGGCCCCTTATCATTCTCTTCGTAAAGTCAGTAAAAACAAGTCACCACCCTCGCTGTCTAAAAAGGCTGGTAGGTAACCTCTGGGACCAGAGAGTTCCGTACTTGATTTTCTGAATAAATATTTTAATATGACCATCTGCTATTATCTCCTAGATAATGCCAGATCTTATCATGTTGATAATATTAATTTATCACGCTTCTGTATCCCAGGAAACAAGAAAAACTCAGAATCAGGCTGTCAACAGCTTGGTCACAAAAGGAGTTTAAAAGGGTCCCCTTGGTACCCTAATGACACACTGAAGGGCAGCCCAGCACAAACCCTAATAATGGAGACCAATATCTGAGAGACACTCTATTGCCACTGCCGCTGGCTGAGTCTCTTCTCTGGGTTCCAGGTCTATGAAACTATTGGTCACAGTGGTACCACCTTGCTAGCTGAAGTCTTCCTGCCTATCCCTGAGACTACGCTTGTCACAGGAAGGGCCCCCATCGAAGAGGTAGAGTTCAGCAGTGACCAGCATGTGACCCTCGACCACGAGGGCGTCGGAAGTGGTGAGCAAACCTAACTGTTCTCAGTGGCTCACGGGTGTCATTGTCAAATCTGAATGTATTTCAGTCACTTCCCAGAGGGTTATCAATTATCACCAAATAAATACTTCTAAAATTGGTATCAAATGCTCAAAAGAAGCCAGGGACGGGGGGGTGTCAACAAGACAGCTCAGCAGGTAAAGGCACTTTGTGTCTGAGTGTAATCTCCAGGACTCACAGGGGAGTTCTTTTCAGTCTTTAACACATGTTCATAAGATAGAGGATCACTTGCCAAGTCATTTCTTTATGAAAACACATAGGACTGAACTATTATGAAGTATTTTACAATATGAACTAAAAAGCTTTAATAGGATCTTTGATGCCTTAATCCCACTTTTGATAATCTTTTGTAAAGAAAAAATCTGAAATGAAAATGAAGCACTGTGCTTGAAAAGATATACCATAGTTAGACAGATGTATAAGGCTATAAAGGATACTAACAATCATTATGTGGAGATTATTCCTTAGTGTTCCCAACTCTACATTCTAATAAGATGTACGATGGACCTTCTGGCTCCCTCTAGCATGGCTCCCACTTCTTTTTAACCTACGTGATGATCTTTCTCTGCTAGAGTCCTCCAAAGCCAGCAGTTCACTGGGACTGTAGCTACCCACTGAAATTCATTACGGCTTTACCTGCCACTTGCTGTATTTCCAGCCCTAGAAATTGTTTATTTTCCAATCATCCTGGCCAGTTCTAGATGCTTCTTCCTTTCATTTGACTCTCAATCATTTCTTTTTCACTTATTTATTCTTTCCCATTTACTTTATGTAAACATACTAAAAGTTCTAAATGTGTTTAGTATTTTAGCACACGCCTTTAATCCCACTGCTCAGGAGTCTGAGGGCAGACAGATCTCTGAGAATTCTTGATCGGCCTGATCTACATAGCAAATTTCAGGACAGCCAGAGCCAATTTCCTCCACCCATTTTTTTCCCCAAAATATTCTCTCTGATCTAATACCGACCTCCAGACTTACTGACCTAATTCTGCTACTTCTCATTCATGGTGGCTCCTTCTCTCATTTGTCTGGTGACTTTAAAGTCTTTACTTCATATCTGAAATTTCAGCTTGAGAATTCTTTTTTTTTTTTTTTTTGAATTCTTCCGATGCTGGGGGCAAAGGAGCATTTTTATTCTTTTCAAATAATATTATAAATAACAGGCATGCCTTACTTTTAAAATCAGCCACTGAACATCAATATTTTATGGAATTCATCTGCCT
>NW_004949103.1:9067350-9099774 GCF_000317375.1 Microtus ochrogaster
GGACAGTGCTACTGGTTTATGTTAACAGTAGTAAGAAAATTCCAGGTGAAGACGCCATGGTGCTTACAGACTTTCTTTACTTCAGTTAATTAAACACAACTAGATAGACAGATTTTATCATTAATTCCCAACTTGTGGGAGTCATTGCAGCGACGCCTTATGGTAGCCGCAGCAGTGTAACTCTTCGTTTGCCTGTGGCTTGTCAAGTCTCCGGAAACCTCTAAGGCCTCACTTTCTTCCCTCAGATGCATTATAGAGAAAGTATTTCTTTGTTTGTTTGTTTGTTTGTTTGTTTGTTTGAGACATGGTCTCTCTACATAGGCCTGGAACTTGCTGTGTAGATCAGTTTGACCTAAAACTCAGTGATCCAACCTGCCCTATATGCCTGGCCAGAAAGCATTCCTTTTTCAAAATTATTATTTTATTTATTTATATTTTTTGTGTTTGAGTGCTCTTGCATGTACACCTACATGCCAGAAGAGGGCATCAGATCCTATTGTGGATGGTTGTGAGTCACCATGTAGTTGCTGGGAATTGAACTCAGGACCTCTGGAAGAGTAGCCAGTGCTCTTAACCACTGAGTCATTCTCCAGGCCACAGGAAGCGTTTCTAATCAGGCTTCCTTGGCCACAACTTGAAAAAGTTCACACCCCTGCCCCTTATAGCACACACTTTATATCTATCTAGTATGTTCTTCCTTACTGCACACAGCTCACCAGCATGCTAAACATTTGTCTCATTTACTAGCTCCGTTATACACACTCAGACATAAATATCACAAAAAGGGGCTCATCTAAAAAAAAAAAAAGAGCTCACACAAGCTCATTTCTTTTGATTTGTTTAAATTTGTTTCTTCACTGCTAAGTTCAGCCTGAAACAAAATAGGAACTCATGTAAATGTCTTAAATAAATAAACTAATTTCCCTTATATGTAAAAGAGCTACAGTTCAGAAGTTAAGTAATTTTTAGAGTTCTCACAGCTGTGAAATGGCAGAACCAGGATACTGCATACCCATGATCTTTAGGCTAGCACACCGTGGAGATTCTACTCTCAGCTGTAAGAGAGAGCTTGGTCTGTGTAGCTTCACCTGAAAAGGCCTAGTGATGTGGCCTTGGATCATGCACTCGATCCTACCACCCCAGCCCAAGTTCCATCTCTCTACCATCAGCCCTCTCGACAGGCCTACACTACCTCCCTTCTAAACGTTGCCCTGTGGACCTTGATCTTCCTTCAGGGGTGCCCTTCTCCTTTGAAGCTGATGGTAGCAATCAGCTGACTCTCATGACCTCAGGGAAAGTGTCCCACAGTGTGGCATGGGCCATTGGAGAAAATGGGATTCCTCTGATTCCTCCACTGTCGCAGCAGAACATTGGATTCCGAAGGTAACATGGCTAGAATGAACTGGTGGCCAGTGTCAGCACGGTTATCATAACATGGAGTGGGGATCTTGGGATGTCATGCTCGTTCCTTTTATTTCCAGCAGCCTGTATTTTCATGGTACTTTTACATGCTTTCTTAAGAGAAAACTTAGAATACAAATCACCTGACATATATAGAATGGCCATTGGTGTCAGATACAGCATACGCACACGCACACACACACACACACACACACACACACACACACACACAAGTGCAAAATAATATACCTCCATCATAGAGAAGACTTTTTCAAATGACTTAAACATATAAAAAATCAGAATGCATTTTGCTTTGTCCCCTTTGTGCCCAACAGATCCCCATACCAACCTGCCACAAGTAAACGCATCTCTGTGCCAAGTCAAGAACACGTCTGATGGAGATGGCTGTGCCCCACAGCTAGGCATTTTCTGATCTTGACACTGGAATTTAGTGCTGAGGACAGCCCCTAAGCTAATGCTTTGGCCCCTCCTGAAGTAAAGTGGGGAATGGGCAAGTCAAGTGTGATCAATCCCCAACTCAGCCATGCTGAGCTTGAGTCTCCTTTGTGTTCTGTGTCCAAAGCTGCTGTTCAAGTGGCCTGGGAGGTGAGGCAGCCAGGGTACCCTGGACCACAGGGCCCAGGATGGGAAATGAGGATCACTTCACTGCATGGGTAAATGTGGTATTGGGTCACTCTGGCAATCCTTCTATTCCTACTTCTTTATTGCCTTACAACATATAATAATCAAGAGAAGAAAGTGGCCAGTGTCTCTGTAATAGGCTTCCTCTCGTAGAAGGTACTGGCTTCTGTGAGCAGTGCTACCTCTGCTTAAGTCAAGCTCCTGACTGTTTCTCCTGTTTATGTTTTTGCTGTTTCTCCAGTGCTCTGAAGAGGGCAGATGCCATCTCATCCATTGGCACATCAGGACTGACGGACATGAAGAAGTTGGCCAAGTGGGCAGCAGAGTCCAAGCTTGACCCCAATGACCCCAACAATGCCCCTCTGATGCAGCTGATCTCGGTAACATGGTCACAGATGCATAAACCACTTCTCAATTCTAAAATACCCTCCTTGCTCCTGGCATGCATTTTCTTCTACAGTTGTCTGGAAAGCTGTTTAAGAACGCAAGAGCTGTCGATTACAGGTTTAAATTTCAGCGTTGCCCCTTCCCTGGCTGTGAGACACAGTTGAGCATCAATGTTCTAAACCTTGTATGGCCCTCACGGTGGATGGGGAGGATACAAGCTAATGTGCATCAACCCTTAGATGGGCACACAACCCACATACAATAGATAGAATTAGCTTATTTTATTACTGTTTCTGCAGCCTCTGAGAAGTCCTCATTGAATGGTTCTATTTCTCTACTACACAGAGAAAACTGACTTTAGACTCAGAGCTGCTTGCTCACAGCTACACAGATAATAACCAGATCCCAGAGTGCTTGCTTGTCTACTAATGCTTTCAGTACTGATGGGGTAGTTTAGGAAATCTGTCTACAGCCATGTGACCCTGAACACACCCAACTCATCTTTCCTCAGATCAGATACAGGGGGTTTAACTGTCTCAAAACAACTGTGAACAAGCGGGTGTCTCACAGGATGATCATAAAACACAACACTCATCGTCATAGCTTATCAGATGGATAATTACAAGTGTTCTGAAACTTTCATTTTCATCCAAGTTTCAAGACAAACCATATTATTCAGTCTTCGTTCCTTACAATGGTTCCTCCCAACATGATGCTGCTTAGTATAGAGAATTCATATCAGAAAGAAGAGCCCAGGCCACCTCCAGTGCGGCATAGTTCACAGAGCGTTTTTACGTCATGTCTTACCTACTATCTCAAAATCACCAATAGATATACTTATCCATCACATCCTTTTGCTTTTTTACCCATTGATTTTTCCACAGAAAAACAAAGCACAGGGGTTTCCTTCCAACTGGTCTCTCTTTATGGACCAAGAGTTTCCCTAGCATACTATCCGGGTCCCCTTTGCCATCCTATGAGCCAGAAAGTCCCTGCTCATTTTCATGTTCTTCCTAGCAGGAGGTCACAGCTGGTAAAGCACCAAGCTAGAGGCTAGCAGTGCCTGAAGGGATTGGAGCCCCTCTGTCAGCTTCTCCATGGTGTCCAGGAGCTGTCCTTGCTGGGCTCTAGAAGTTGGCTGACCCATGCCCATCTCTGGCTCAGTCTCAATAACAAAGGGCATGAGATGCTGTTCAGACAGGAGACTACAATGATCTGAAGTGGGGGGTGAATGAAGCCAGCTGACAGGAGCCTTGAGCTACACAACTGCGTACAGGGACTTAAAAGTAACACATATTGTATACACATCAAGTAGTCTTTTTCACAGTAGGCACCTGGTCAAGACACTGCAACCTGGCATGAAGCTCTCCCTTTTCACTTTGCGTGTTTTCATAACAGATACCCAAAGTGAAATTAATTTATATTGTTTTGGAAAAATGATTTATGATGATTAAAATCCACTAAAGTATATGGAGTAGTACCTGCTTGTTACCACTGTTTTAATGTAACTTATCTTTCAATTCTGTTGATCACAAACTGATCGGCACTCCCGGAGCTGAGTCAGGGCCAGTTCCTTTGGAAAGCATCTGCCCGCTAACTGGAACTATGCGCTTTCTTGCTCTTGTAGGTTGCTACCAGTGGAGAATCCTATGTCCCTAGCTTCTTCCGACTAGAACAGCTGCAGCAGGAATTCAACTTCACCTCGGAGGAGGAATTAAATAGATCCAAACGGTTCCGGCTTCTCTGTCTTAGAAGCCAAGAGGTGCCAGAATTCCGGAATTATAAACAAATCCCAGTATATGACAGAGAAATTATGGAAAAGGTATTCCAGGTAAGAAATTGTTCAGGGCTGGAGAGATGGCTCAGAGGTTAAGAGTACTGGCTGCTCTTCCAGAGGTCCTGAGTTCAGTTCCCAGCAACCACATGGTGGCTCACAACCATCTGTACTGAGATCTGACGCTCTGCTCTAGCGTGCGGGCATACATCGAAGCAGAATGTTGTATACATAATAAATAAATAAATAAATATTCTAAAAAAAAGAAATTGTTCAAAGAAGCAGGGCAGTGGTGGCGCATGCCTGTAATCCCAGCACTTGGGAGGCACAGGCAGGCGGATCTCTGTGAGTTCGAGGTCAGCATGGTCTACAAAGTGAGTTTTAGGATAGCCAGGGCTACACAGAGAAACCCTATCTTGAAAAACAAAAAAGAAAAGAAAAGGGCAATGACCAAAGAGGTTAATGAACTCTTTGCTGTGGTTTTGAGCATGCTGCTGGATATGCGCCCTGTCACTGTTCCCAGCAATGCTGGTTTCTCTACTTTAGCAGAATTAGAACTGTAAGGTTGAAAAATATCTTCTGAGCTGATATTGCTGATTATGCCTGCCTTAGTCAAGGATCCAGCTCCATCTGGGTAGGGTAAGTCCATAGTAAGCACACTCTAGAACACAGTGGCAAAGCGTGGGAGAACAAGAAGGGGAGGATTTGAATATCTAGGGCAAGAAGGAAGCCCACAACCTGCAACTGCAACTCAGGGCAGGCGAGGATCAAAGGCTTGGCAGAGCAGAAACAGGAGGGACCCAGTGGTCCTTGAGAAACCATGGAGAATGGAATGTGTTGATGAAGCAGGCCAGCAGGAGGCAGACAAATCTGTGTGAGAGGTCAGTGGAAAGGTTCTAGAAATTACTGTGATTTTTTTCATGCAGGAACTATTTATGCCATTTTTTTTAGTTATTTGGTCTTCCTGGAATTAATCTGAACCCACTATTGAACTTCTTCAGTCACAGACTGCAGTTAATTAGATAATGAAATTTCCTAAAAGTGTAAGAATAGGATGGAGAGATAGGTCAAGTTCAAGTCTCAGCACTCAACATCCATAACTCCGGTTCCAAGGGATCTGATACCTTCTTCTGAACTACATGAACACTAAGCACACACAGTGCATATATGTACATACATACAAACAAAATATTTATACATATGAAATTTAAAAATCTAAAAATAAACTTATGTGGAATGTATCTGTGCCTCAAGTCCTCCCAGATGCAAGGGCCCTTTCCACCCTGTCTGGGCTTCCGGTATAGTGGCTTCCTTCTCATTTGCAGATAGGCTTCTCCATTTGACCACATGATCACCAGTATCATCTCAATAGAGACAGAGATGCCCTCCTCTCCCAGGCTCAAAACTCTTGAAGATGTCACTGAATCTAGGTTAAAAGGCACTGCTGAGCGTTCAGCTATCACGGAGAATTGCATCCAAAGTAGAATGTGGTAGTCCCCAGGGTTACCACTGTTTTATCTGTAGTTAAAAGAATAGATCTGAGCAGATGGAAACTGAAAGAATCTATTACTATCATCCAAGTAGTTGACCCAAGTCATCAGATGTCATGTGACTACAGTATGGTTTTCATAAAAGTTTTTCACTATTTTCATAATTGTTTCATTTAACATTGCTGGGTCAAAACGTGAGTAGGGCTTGGCCAAGTTATGTGTGAGCTTATTAGCACCCTGAGTTATAATAGCTTCTTCTGCTTCTCCCACGGAGTCCTTTCCTTCCTGTGTGAACATTTTAACTTAATAGTGTAATCCTGCCTCTGCACCAAGGTCAGGAGGAAGGTGGAAGGGACATTTAGAACTATGATTTATGACCTAAGCCACATGTGATAAATGGTTCCCCGACCCTGAGAAAAAACATTAGAGAACATTTTAAAAGTCATGACATTATGATGTCCTTTTAACTTTAGGACTATGAGAAACGGTTACGAGACAGAAATGTGATTGAAACCAAGGACCACCTGGATGCCCACAGGGCCACAGTAGCCAAGTACCTTCAGCAGGTAAGAAAAAAACCAATTAAAACCATCTTCACAGGGGGGAAAAGCCGGGATTTTAAGATGAGGGTGTTTCTGCTTTTATAAATGCTTGTGGCATCTTATGCAAGCCACATAGTCTCTCCAAGTGTGTTTGCTCACACACATAAGTAACTGATAGACAACTACGTTTACCTTTGGATATATGAAACCACTAAGCTATGCCAGGATTTATACTGCTGACTGTCATAAACGGGACACCATTACAAGGGACTCCAATTCTTTTGTTTGTTTGTTTGTTTATTTATTTTGTTTTTTGTTTGTTTTGTTTGTTTGTGTTTCGACCAACTAGGGTTTCTCTGTAGCCTTGGAGCCTGTCCTGGAACTCAGCCTGTAGCCAGCGTGACCTTGAACTCACAGAGATCCACCTACCTCTGCCTCCCAAATGCTGCCCTGCGATTAAAGGTGTGTGCCACCACCGCCTGGCAGAAGTCCATTTCTGAGGCCTGTTTTTCCTCCTTCTAACTTTGTTGCACTGAGTTATGATAAACGGTGTAAGAAAAGCAAGAGTTTTTAATTCATATCTAAACTGCCCTTATACACTAGAAAACTAAAAACTAGTTAAAACAGTCTTTTGTTTATCCTTTCCCTTTTTTCCTTTTAACCATCTTTTAAAAATTATTTATATAAAATGCCATCATAACTACAATGCATTCTTCCTATCTAGATAATCTATTCTATGTTTTATGTACAAAAATTAATGATCAACTGATGGCAATGAAGAGGTCCCTTATTTAAATTAGAATATGACTTATTCTGTATAAGTAGCATTGCTATACCACCGGAACTCCAGGTGAGCCACGCTGAATAGGGGAGAGCCCAAAGAATCTGTTCTCAATTGTACATGCTTCAAGACTGATCCTATTATTTTTGTATTTATTGTTACTGTATTCTTTCAACAAAATATTGCTACCTTACATTCTGAACCTTTTCAGTCTCCTAAAAATGTAACAGTGAACAAAATGAAAGCAAACAAAAGCCAATTTCTCAGCCTGTGCCCTTCCAGTCTGATGGGGGGAAGCTGGAGGGTTTGCAGCACTAGAAAGCTGATGGTGACGGGTGTGAGGAGGGGACTATGTGACATGGAATCACTCAAAGGAAGGGAGCCAGTGATGTTTACCCAACACGACCACCTTAAGTAACGCTGATGT
The DNA here is from genome assembly GCF_000317375.1 of Microtus ochrogaster. Classification (NCBI taxonomy): domain Eukaryota; kingdom Metazoa; phylum Chordata; class Mammalia; order Rodentia; family Cricetidae; genus Microtus; species Microtus ochrogaster. The sequence continues at coordinate 9,074,795 of NW_004949103.1, forward strand.
CTTTTTCTTTTCCCAGGTTAGAGAATCAGTGGTAAATCGCTTCCTAACTGCAAAACACCATTTCCTTCTTACTGATTTGGTAGTAGAAGAAGAAGTCCCCAACATCAGGTAAAAATAATCAAACAAAGCTACTACTATAGCTGGCTATGTTTTATCTTATTCCATTACACAGGAGATGTATGTAAGGTTTGTCATTATTGCCACTACACAGTAATGACAATGTTAGTTGAGGGATTTATATCGGGGCAACGCATCCTAGGGCCACTCCATCATTTTCCAGCAGAGCCCATCCCATTTTCTCTACTGCCAAATCCGCCTTAGTAGCCCTTGTCATTTCCCATTGCAGTTAAGCTAAGCCTGACAGCATCCCCGCCTGCATGTCCTTCCTGCTTTTCTAGTCTCTTGATACCAGGCTTCTCCATCCATCTCCCACAGTGGAGGAGACTGAGACCACAGCCTCTGAGGTTCCAGGATCACAGGGGACAGCCTGGTCCTACCACAGAGTTGAGGTGTGTGCTTGGTGAGGGCCACCTAGAAAGATGGATGTTGATATTCATTGATTCCCTGTTGGGCTAATCTCCAGAGAGTCCCAGTCAAGAGTGGGCACACGGAGGTGAAAAGATAACTTCCTGTAAGGGTGGTCTTATGGAGGGCCTTCATTTCATGACCTTCAGTGGTCAGTCATCTGGCCTTGTCTAAAGAGTATTTTGGGGCACTGAAGAGATGGCTCAGCGTCTTGGAGCACTTAAAGCTCTTTCAGGAGACCCAAGTTATGTTCCCTGCATCCACACTGGGTTCTTCACAACTTCCTGTAAGGCCAGTTGCAGGATGCCTCTTCTGGCCTCCATGGGAACAAGTCCATACCCACCCCCTCAGACTCACACATTACACACAATTAAAAATAAAATAAATCTGCAAGGGTTCATTTCCTATGCGTGCACTTTCTATCAAGCCAAGAAAAAAGACATGGTACTATCTGTGTTGGCTCCCTGCAACTCCATCCATGTACAAAAGACAACAGGGACCCCATGAATCTTGCCAAACCGCTCTAGTCTAGCCATTTGTTGACTATGTTTAGACATGAAAGCTGCAGTCAGAACAGATGATGGTGTTCATGCTGTGTTTCTCTTTCTTTTCTTTCTTTTCGTTTCTGCTTTACTTTCTGCATTAAGTTCTGAAGGCTCGGGGTATGTTCATTCTTTTTCTTTAATTTTAGTTTGTTCTTGGCTTTAAATTAAAATGCTTCCACTTCTAATAGTCTCAGTTGACAATATGGTCCTAGGCTGGTTGCAGTCAGGCTGGGGGGAGAAAGCATGGACAAGAGAGGAGACATGCCATGTCAGGATGCCTGGTAAAGCTCTCAGGCCCCCATCTTTGGGCTAGGTAGGTGTCCCAGCAGAGTGACTAACACATGGCCTGAGTTTAAGCCCTAATTCTCTTCCTACACTAAGCAGCCTTCAGCAATCAAGCCACCAGCCAGAGTCTTTGGTTTCTTTACCTGAAAAGTATGGTAAATGTTGCAGTTGTAAAGATGAGAAGTCTTTCATATAGGGTTTCTAGCACTTTGGCTAATACAGAAGACATTTATGCGTGGTACCTACCTAGCTTTTCTAAGACGCTAGAGACCAATCTGAGCTGCTCCAGGAATCCCCTGGGCATTTGTGTGAGAGACACCAGTCATGCTCAGACAGCAGCTGCAGGGCCTTCATCCTCAGCCAGTGAATGTCCCTTATGAAGAAGGCTCAGGCACAAATCTGCCGGGCCAGGTCATTACTTAGCAGAAAAACAAAGAATCTAGATACTGCAGCCACGGCTGGCTGGGTCCTGTGGGTAAGGGCATTGTCACGAATCAGCTTTTAGGCACACTGTAGGCCTGTTTTCCCGTTTCGTTCCTCCCACAACTGTTTGCAGGCAGTGAATATAGCATAGTCTCTCAGAGAAAGGCAAAGGGGCGTCATTTCTTCCCATCAAGTTTCTACTTCCTTCACCTCCAGCATAACCTCTCTATCCTGGTCACAGCCATCCCAACACTTGCTCATCTTAGGGCACCTAGTAAGTGCAGAACAAGTTCCCGGACACTGAGCATCTTCCTCGCTAACCTTCTTAACCACGTGATGATGCTAGTACCCTCATTTTACACACGAGGAAACAGATTCACGGAGGTGAAATAATTTGTCACAAGGCAAAGAGTAGAACGAACCAGGATTCACACTCAAGTCTGAATAGTCTCAGAGAGCAAGAAGCACTATGTAGAAACTTCCCAAGAAGACCACATGCACTGTCAGGTGAATGGATCTGGCTAATGGTGCTCTCCAGGCTCAGAGGCAGGGCTCCTTCCAGCAAACGGAGCTAGCTGTCTGGAGAAGGTGGCGAGGCTAGCCTGAGGGGGGTAAAGCTCCAGCTTGGCTAGGGAAGGGTGGAGAGCACAAGGCATGCTTGAGGAGCTGCTGAACAAGGCAGAAAGCAAGGCAGGAGACGCAGATGGGGGTGGGCAGGGAGTGGGCAGCCTTAGTTTGTTTCCACTCATGAGTGGAGGTTGAAAAATATTAATAAAGCATGCCGTAGGAATCTCCTCCTGCCCCACCTGGCTTCATAGAATTTTTAGAATCTTTTCACACTCCTTCAAAGGAGTGTCCAGGGGTCTCTGAGAGACCTCAAAGCAGAGTATAAGAGGCCAAGTAATAACTTTCTAGACCTTTCTTTTCTACTGAGTCCTAATCCTGTTCTATAATCATTAGCATTTTGGGCCTCAGCCTTTTCAAGCTGGCAGAACAAAAGCGACCGCTGAGGCCACGGAGGAAAGGTCGGAAGAAGGTGACAGCCCAGAACCTGTCCGATGGAGACATAAAGCTGCTGGTGAACATCATCCGGGCTTACGACATTCCTGTGAGGAAGCCCGCAGTGAGGTGAGCGCCCCGGGAACAGCCTCACAAGGGGATGTGTAGAACCCAAGGCAGCCTGGTCCTTTACCTTTTATTGCAGTGGGACGCAAACATTCTGCTGAAGCCCCGCTCCTGTTGCTTGGAAGTAATAGAGTCAGTCTAGGCTCAAAGATGGGGGTGTTGGGAGCATCCTGCAGAACACAAGGCCAAGTGGTGCAGCTGAGCTACATGACAAACCGTGGGGATCCAGATGGTTTCCCGAGTCCTCATTGTCTCTCCCGCTTGCCTCCCTCTGCATTTGCTTCATTTTCTCATGTGATGGAAGTTGTCCCACCAACTGCACATCACCTTCTCGGGAGAGAAGCTGGGTGCTTACCGGGCTCAGATGCTGAGAATTCATGGTCTGGCCACCTGCAGCACAGAGGCGGAGTCCAGGAAATGGGCATTGGGGGAAATGGAGAGAACATGACTATCACGGGGTCCAGTCTGAGTTTCTTACAGAGACAGAAGGATAAAGAATTGAAATTCTTTTTGTGGGTACCCTTGTTGCTGCAGTGGATGAAAGTAGAACTTTTCCCTTCTCCATGTACAGTACCATGGTCGGCGCGTTCACATCCATCATTCCATTTAGCTCTTACCACTATCCCTACCTCTGCTTTACCAGGTGGAAAACAAACAAAGATGGTATACACGGCCTGGCCCAGGCCATCCAGCACTACCAGACTCCAGAGTGCCAATATAGCTTGTGGCACCTCCTTTCCTGTCTAGATTCCTCCTTTCTCCACCCCACTGTCTTCTCACCCCATTATTTTGCACTATTTTTCTTTTCCTATTTTGTGTGCATGGATGAAATCTTGGTATTGAACACGTGTATATGCGTGCGTGCACGTTTACGCTTGTGTGCAGAGGCCAGAGGAGGACATCAGGTGTCCTGCTCTATCACGCTCTACCTTAGTCCTTCGAGATAGGGTCCCACTGAATAGAGAGCAAGACTGACTGGTGGCTAGCTGGCCCCCAGCTGTCCTCCTGTCTCCCCCGCCCACTATGCTGCAGTTACAAGTGTATGTACGGACCGACCGACCTTTTTATACGGGTGCTGAGATCCAAACTCCAATTCCCATGCTTGTGAAGCAAGAGCCCTTGCCCACTGGCATCTCTTCAGCTCCCACCCTTTTCTTTTACTAATTCTTCATCCTGCTGTGGAACATCTATTGATACAGTGAAAGAGAACCATAATGAGATAGAGCCAGGACTCTGCTGCAGAGAGGGACTGGGTTTTTCACGTGACGCAGGCACCTTTTGGAGTGGAGAAGGGGGGAAGCTGTCCTTTCTCTGCTCTCAGAGAGACATGCAGGCCTGGGATGGGAAGTTGGGGAACAACTTGGTAATCACAAGGTGCCCCAGGATGGACTAGCACACACTCAAAGCCTTCTGGATGTCAGGAAGCTGAGAGACAATGGCCACTCTGAGATTGCCAGAGCCATCACAGAAACCATCTCAGTAGACACTCCTTGTCAATGACTCCTTTCATGCCTCTCCCTCCTAGCAAGTTCCAGCAGCAATCGAGATCTTCAAGGACTTTCAGTGAAAAGCAAACTGCTGCCCCCAACATGCACAGCCCAGTGCACAGCACTGACTACCCCCTTGGCCAGGTGAGAGAACAAGGCTGGCTTTCTGCTTTGAATCCTGTCCTGAATGTCCTTAAGATTTGCCTTTAAGGGCCTTGGCTATAGTTCAGTTGGTGTAGCGCTTGTCTAGCATTCCCAAGGCCCTAGGTCAGATCCTTGGCATGGTATAAGCTGAGTGTGGTACTGTTTATAGTTTTTGCTCTGCGAAGGTAGGAACAAGAGGGTCAGAAGTTCAAGACCAGGGGCTAGAGAGGCAAGCTCAGTAATTAAGTGCACTTGGCTGCTTCTAGGTTCTAGTCCCTCCTGGAAACTCACAGCTGTCTGTAACTCCAGTTCCAATGGATGGGATGCCCTCTTCTGGTTGGCCTCTGTAGGCACCATGCATACCTGTGGTACAGACAAATACACATGCACATAAACTAAAAATAAATATGCAGGCATTATGGCATATGCCTTTAATCCTAGCACTCAGGAGGCAGAGACAGGTGGATTTTGTTTCAAGGCCACCCTGGTCTACATAAGGAGTTCAAGGCCAACCAGAGTAACCCTACCTCTAAATGTTAGAAACAAAGAATAATCTTGGTGTAGCACAAAGAAATATACAAATTGGAAATAGTTCAGCAAGGCAATTTCTTTTGCAAAATGAGTGCACCAGAACCCAGACGCAGCTAGAGAGCACACCAAGGCAGAACGTCCATCTGGCTTTCATTCGAACACAGGTGGTGACTGGGTCTTAACTCCCCTCATTGACTTTCAAAATCAGCTAGTTTTACAAGAATCACAGTGGAAATGAAGGAAAAGGGAAGGGTCCTGCCCCAGGTCATCAAATTCCAGGAATGCAGAGGAGGGGGTGATTTCCTGCAAATACAGGTTTTACCAGGTGGTAGGGGGATTAAAGATAGGAGAGATGTATTATATTTAAAAGCAAAGTTGAAAGTCATCCTCAGCTCCATAGTGAATTTAAGACCAGCTTAGTCTGAATGAGACACCAGCCTCCCCCTAAGAAATGGCTGGAGCACTAGGGATATCAGAGGAGAAACTTGCCCCTGAGGATTTACAACTTGCAGGGGAACTCTGGGACTCAGTCATTGGTGGGCAGCAGACCAGGCCATGGCCAGTGCAGTTCAGTTGTGCATGTATCTTGTTTTCTATTTAAACCTACCCTCACCTCAAGATGCCAACAATGGACTGGGAGGAGGTCACTGGATCTCTCAGTCCCTCATCCTATGTGACATTGAAGAAATCTCCTTTTTCTGCTTTTCACCAAAAGAAAAAAGAAAGAATTACCCACAAATTCCTGAAAAGACTTCCTATTTCATTTTCTTCTAAAAAGTATTATTTAATAAGCATATTCTCCTTTGCCTAGGATAGAAAATAGTCATGTATCTGATAATCACAGCTCCTCCGTCAAGAACAAAATAACTAACCATTACACACTTGAAATTTGCTCGACTTTCAGGTCTTAGTCCGTCCTTTTGTGGAAGTCTCTTTTCAAAGAACAATCTGCCACACAACTACAGCTGAAGGACCAAATCCCAGTTGGAACGAAGAACTTGAGCTTCCATTCAGGTAAACGGAACACTCTTCTGTAAGGAGCTGGAGTGGCTGCAGGGAAAGAAAGCCTCCTGGTTGGGGGAATGGAGCCAGACCCTGCCTCTCAGTGCCCACAGCTGTCTCTGCTCTATGAATGAGGTTGCAGTGTGGTGGTGCATGCTTTTAACCCCTGCACTTGGGAGGCAGAGGTATAGAGGGTCTCTATGAGTTCGAAGCCAGTGTGGTCTACAATAGCTAGTTCCAGACAGGTACCAAAGCTACAGAGAAACCTTGTCTCAAAAAACAAAAACAGAAAGCGAAAGAAAGAAAGAGAGGAAGAAAGAAAGAAAGAAAGAAAGAAAGAAAGAAAGAAAGAAAGAAAGAAAGGAAGGAAGAAAGAGGTGTATTCTGTGTCCTTATAAAGAGATACTTGGACAAAAAAACCCTCTCTGCTCCCACTTGTCATTTCCTGTGCTCTGACACTGAGTGTTCGTAGAATCTGTTTTGCCTGTTTCCATGGTCTCTGTTTATGCGCTGTCTCACAGGGCCCCGAACGGGGACTACAGCACGGCCAGCTTACAGTCAGTGAAGGACGATGTGTACATTAACATTTTTGATGAAGTGCTCTATGATATCCTAGAGGTAGGTTTTCAGTCTTGCGGGAATCATCTGAACCCTGCGTTCACCTTCATATCCTCTACCACTCTCCGTCCCAAGTACAGGTGAAAGTGGAGGAAGGAGTCAAAAAACACTAGAACCCAACCCACAAGCTTTCAGCTAAAATCTTGCTACTCTCTTACCAGCAAATTAATTACATGGGAACCTCAGGAAAAGGTTCAGTAGGTAAAATGCCCACTGTGCAAGCACCAGAATGCAAGTTTGGAGCCTTAGTACACATGTAAAAGCTGAGTGGGATGGTATGCACCTGCTTGAGGGTAGAGGAACCCTGGAGCTTGCTGTCTAACTAGTCTAGCCAGAACAGGAAGCTCCCAATCAATGAGTGACCCAGACTCAAAGAATAAGGTGGAGAAGAAAGTATGCCAAACACACTGGCATTGATTTCTGGTATCCATATGCATAGCTTAGTTAAGAACACCCACACAAATCTGTTGTGGAATATTACTTTAACTAGACAAAGATGTTTTACATTTGTTTATGCTTCATTTGTTTAATTGCATAAAGATGTGTTGCTTTGCCTGCCTAAGGCACCTGATTGGTCTAATCAAACACTGAACAGCCAATAGATAGGCGGTAGAATGATAGGTGGGGCTGGAGGGCAGAGAAGTAGGAGGAGGAAGCTAGGCTTGGAGAAGAGAAGAGAAAATGAGGAAGAAAGGGAGAAGCCCAGAGCTAGCCAGCCACACAGCCACCAGCCAGTCAGACACAGAGTAGGGCATACAGAATAAAGAAAGATTAAAAAGCCCCAAGGCAAAATGTAGATGAAGAGAAACAGGTAAAATTAAGTTATAAGAGCTAGTGGGACAAGTTTGTGTGTCATGATTTGGGAGCTGGTTGGTGGCCCCAAAGAAAGTCTGCTACACACACCTGTTCACATGCATAGAGAGAGAGAGAGAGAGACAGACAGACAAACAGACAGAGACAGAGACACAGAGACAGAGAGAGACACAACATAAATGCTTAAAGTTCTTAAATAATGATTACTTCTCATGCTTCCTTTAGGATGACCGTGAAAGAGGAAGTGGAATGCATACACGTATCGAGAGACACTGGTTAGGGTGTGTGAAAATCCCATTTAGTACTATCTATTTCCAAGCAAGGGTGAGTAACAAAAGTCAGAATTACATGCAACTAGGAAACACCTCTATCCATTCTTCCTAGCAAACACTCAAAACTGTAGGGAAAAAATGTATGTGCACAGCGTTTGGAAAAATAATTACATCAAGTCACAGATCTTCCATTATCCTTGCATGAGATATTCATTACTCCTGTTCTTCTGAGTTAATAGCTAATGTATGACTACTTGAATCTAAGACTTTTAAAACATTTAAACAGAACTAAAGAATATGGAACAAAGTGAAATTTGTCAGAATGACAAAAGATGAGTGGATGTGTGCCTGAAAGTTAACTTGAAAACATGGGCAGTTGATTGCCCATTTTACCCAGTGCATTTATCAATATTTCTGAAAGTGTGTACTCTTTAAAACAAGAAAAAGCATTAATGTAGGCATGCCTGACAAAGACACCCTTTTGTAGACGTAACGGTTCAGCTGAATAAATCCATGAGGTTGGCAATTCTTTTATAACTTGGTAACTCTACTGAGGCGGTTAAAGACTCTGGAATCTGTTAAGTGTTCCAGCATTAAATCCATGGCAATAGGCAACTGTGTGCTACTGTGATTGCTACACAGGGCAGATGCTGCCAAGACCAGAGGCTCTCCAGCAAAAGACCCAAAGCAAACCTCTATTCTACGAGGCTCAGATTGCTGGGAAGCGGAGACTGGAATTACGATCTTCCTTAAGCCAAAGGGACAATCTCCCGCTATAGTGATGTGCTTACCATGAGAATCATGTTCCCCCATGTAACAGATTTTTAAAAGAAATAATTAATGAGCATATCATCTTACAAGTGAAGCTGCCTGTAATGTCTGATAGTTACTGAACCTCAGGTTTGGAGGTTATTTAGAAATTATTACACTGAATGAATGGCCTAATGTGTGGACCTCCTTTGCTTTGTGGTGGCAGCGCGCATGCTCTTACAGCTCACCCTGCAGGAGCTTACGACCTCTGGAGGTGTGTTTGTTATGTACCGGCTACAGCTAAAAAACACTGCTAAACAGCAGAGAAAGATGACACAAGAGGAAATAAAACAATAGACCCCTTCGCAGGGCAATTATCTAGACTCTGGCAAATACACATTACTGAAGACAAGCAGGCTATGCTAAGACATTAGTGAAAGAAACAAGCTATGTGTAAGGGTATACCAATGGCAAAGTCAGAGATGACAGACCTAAGCCTTGAAACACAGGTAAGATTCTGAAAGGCAGGGAAGGAAAGATGGGCAATCAGAAAAGGGGAAGGCTGTCAGCCAATGAGTACGCACTGCACGTCAGACATTGCTTAGTCCCTCAGGTCTCTTAGCTCACTCCCTGCTCTCCACAGCCCTACAAAATGGGTCCTGTTATGCTCTCCTTCTTAAAAACGAGGCAGCTGAAAGACTGGGAGCTTAAGACAATATCTGAACCCAGAAAGCATTCACAACTGGTGCACACTTTAGCAAACAAATGAAGTCAGGGAAGCATAGAGCCCTTCCTGTGGAGAACTTAGGGATTCTAACCTGGACCAAGCTTGATGTTTATCTGATGCATTCGATTATTAGAAACGGCCATTCCCCTGGAACGTCTGTTGCAAAATCTCCACAGTGCTTATCAAGTCGTATTTTCTCTGCAGATTGATGGCACATTTAAAATAGACATTCCTCCAGTTCTTCTGGGCTATAGTAAGGAGCGAAACATTATCATGGAAAGAGCCTTTGATTCTGCCCGGAGCTTGAGTGAAGGCTCTTACATCACCCTGTTTATTACCATCGAGCCTCAACTGGTTCCTGGAGAACCAATGCGAGAAAAGGTAATGGGGTAAATCTAGAAAACCACAGTGGACGCTGAAGTCTAAGAAATGTTTGCTAGGGGGCTGGAGAGATGGCTCAGCGGTTAAGAGCATTGCGTGTTCTTCCAAAGGACCCGAGTTCAATTCCCAGCAACCACATGGTGGCTCACAACCATCTGTAATGAGGTCTGCTGCCCTCTTCTAGCAGGCATATATGCAAACAGAATAGTGTATCCATAATAAATAAATAAAAAAATTTAAAAAAGAAAAGAAAAGAAATGTTTGCTAGGCTCAGTGTGTATAAACTTTGACTGAACTGCATAAACAGAAGTTCTCCTGCTTTAACATTCATCCACTATGTCTTCAGCTAGCACCTAGGGTGACAATGGAACAGACATGCGCATTTACAGCCTAGGAAGGAATTAAGGCAATCATCAACGCAAACTTTTAGGAAAGCAAGACAAATATGTTCTACTTTTAGAACCACCTATTCCACATGAATAAAATGGAGTATGTCAGCTGGAAAATCAGATTACTATTTGGCATTTACTGGCAAGAATGCTAAGGAGAGATTTATATCTTTGATCTCAGGTCCCCAGCTGTACTATGAATTCAGTTCACACAGTCAGTTCTCAAGAAAACAGAATAGATTCCCGTCAGATTATTTTCAGAAAAGGAAATATTCTGAATGTCTATCTCTAGGCAGAAGCTCAGGAGAAAAACAAGCATGCCCATACACAAATGTTCTAAGATTGAGGGCAGGATTGTGACTTCGAAGTTAACCTGGGAACCTACTGCTACCTTTGGTGACATTTCACTGCCCCTCTGTGGCTGTATGCATTTTCCACTGACCTCTGACATGGCAGACAAATTGGTTAACAGGCTCCTGACAACTATAAATGCAGTGGTAGAAAGCCCCACCTGTGATTCTCACACAAGATGTTCAAGAAAGAGAAGCTCTCAGCATGAAACACCAGGACCATAGCCTGGAAATGGTTTTCCACTAACTACAACTTTTTAGGATGGCAGATCAGAACTGTCTCTCCCCCATCCTACTTCAAATGATTTTTTAGAAAGTATTTACTCCAACAAAAGTTTTCTAAGTCAGTAGCAACCCTGAACTGGTTACTTTAACATCCCTAACTTTACAATGTTTAGGTTAAAAAGTCTATAACATGGGTTGTTAATACTGTTTTTCTGTCATTTCTTTTTTTGTTGCCTATGGTAGATGAGTGACATGCTTAAGAAGGTACCGAGTGTCTTGTTTTACAGTCCATAGGTCAACAGCTATGCTTTCACTAGCTGCTTTTGTCCACTGCCTCCAGGGAACAGGCAGTGGGTCCCAGTGTCTGTGCGATCCCTTAGCAATGAACTGTAGATGCCTGCAGTGCCACAAAGAATGAACAGCCATGTGTGTAGCATGTGTGAGGCCCTGGGTGCAATCACTAGAATATAAAAAAACAAAAGAATGCCCTTTGGCCCATTTGCCATTATATTTTGTCAGCAAGTCATTGGCTTTAAATGTCTCCTGCATGTTGGTAGCTCGGCTTCACTTCCCATGACTGATTCTTAGAAAGACAATGCAGATATTGTTTCTAACAGTTATTTCTAGTCAGTTGAGCTCATCTCAACTGACTGCTCAAAGGCAGGATGAACTCATTCTGTTTTCTGGAAATGTTTCATTAACAGACAGGTCAAAGAACTGAACCCTTTAAGAATCTTCTAAATTGTGTTTTGAATAAACCCGAATCTGTTAGTTCCATCCAAATTTGCTTCAGAATAAACAACTTAAATTCTTGTGACATTTGGCCTTCTGTGACACTTCTGAGATCACGAACAGCACACTTCTCCTGAAGTGCTGGTGTCCTAGATGCATGTTAATGACTTGATAATCAGTAGGTGCCAGGCACAGGAAGTAAAATGTCAAATACCAGGTCCTGCCTTCAAGATGCATAGCAGGGCATTTGAGTCCGAGTAGCTGAGACATTTTCTGCCACACGTGTCCACCTGAAAGGCCAACAGCTGACCCGGGGTCTCCTATTCTAGACCTCTCCTGCATCCTCTCAGGCCTCCCCGTAGCACCCTGTAGCACCTGCCCAATTCTTGAACTGTTTGGCTGCATATTCATGTTCCTCTCTAGACTAGAAAGTTCTTGAGGAAATTTTCCTAACCCAGAGTGTCTGAGATCTTTTAGACTCTTTGGGAAATATTTTTCAAATGTCTACATGAATGAGGAAATGACAAATTTAATAAATAAATTTAAAGGAATAAGAATGAATTCAATAGTTTTTTCATACCATCATTGTTCCATAATTTTCCATTTTTCTGACCTGACAGTTCTACCCTAGGCTAGGAATCTGTGGCACAGTTCACATTTGAGATGTGGGATTCTGAGATCTCTTCCCCTTTAAAAGACTAAGTGAAAACACACATAAAACTCTGTTGCTTGGGGCTCATCCATCACATTAGTATTCCATCATTTAATCTGTATAGTTATTTTTATTAATCTAATAGCTTTCATAAGGCTTGCTAATTCACTACTTCCTTTCTGTCTTATTGAATCTAAATTAAGTACTTAATGCTCCTTCTAATTCTTAAATTATCAATACAATTAAATGAAGCTTCTGAGAAACCAAGAAAAATTACTTCATAAGCAATCACTTAATGATACTTTTGAAACCACACACTCAGTTCAGAGCCTTTGTGTCTGCTGTGATCATATACACTCCATGAAATATTTCTTTCTGCAGTTTGATAGCCAGGAAGATGAGAAATTACTTCAAGCAGCAGAGAAGTTTCAAGCCGAATGTGCCTCACGGTTCCCACAGCGCCAGTACCTTACAACAGTAATCGACATGAGCGGGAAGACAGTGTTCGTCACGCGCTTTCTCAAGCCCTTAAACCCTCCTCAGGAGCTCCTCAGTGTCCACCCCAACGACCCACAGGCAACCGCGGTGAGTGTGGCCCAGACAAGCAGTGACATTTAAAATGTTTCAACTCAATGTACTGCCAGGTTACTGTATTTCATGATACTTGAGATATTAAGTACACAAGATCATCAGAGATGAAAGTGATGATTCAGACTGTCTTATGGCCATGAGGATATCTGTCTTTAGAGAAATCTGAAGTACCAGAGATGATGATAATCCTTTTTTCATCCTTCCCATAGATAACTGATTGCTTACTATGCCACTGGTTTTATAGTATGTGCTGAAAGATTAACATGTGAAACTTCCAAAGTCTTACATAAACATATTTTAATCATATATTCTCAGCAAGTGTTAGTCATGCAATTTCTGCTATACCAAATACTCAGTATTCTGCTTAATGCTATAAGCATCACTGAATTCAAATAGCTGCTGTTTGAACAATACGTATTTTCAATATTCAGCCCATCCTACCATGAACTCACACTGAGATATTAAATATACCTGTACCATTCACTGGCTTCGCAACTTCATACCCACCATAAAATTGCATAAAAGCCATATGTTAAGACAATTTTAAGTGAATACTACAACCCATAACTATTTTGAGGATATGGATAGTAAAGCTAGTAATTCTAAGTTTTAATATAGTCATATATAAATGCACATATATATGACTATAATAGATATAGAATCTACTATTTACAATTAGTTTCTATAGGAAGCCAGGTAGGATGTTGTGCATTGTTGGCAGAGATTGATCTCGGCCTCAGGCATGCTAGACAAGTGCTCTGCCACTGAACTGCATCCTCAGTGCCCATCATAGCGACTTCTGTTCTTCCTAGCATTGTAAATGTGCATAAACTTCTCCCAGGGAACACTGTTTAGAATAGATAAAATAGTTCCAATATTTTTAAGTTATGAATAATACAGAACTGAGAAAAAACAAAGAGAAGAAATCAATTACACTAGAGAGATACCTGAAATAGCTTTTGATCTCAGGTTTTCTGGTAACTCAAGATGACTAGAACTGGGTTTTTGATGAGCCACAAGGCTGAGGGAGAAAGCAGTTAAGGCATTGAGAAAGAGAAACAAAAAAAAAAGGTATCTGGCCCAGTTACTAATATTGTTCTCTTCTGAAACCTCCTGAGCGAGGACTCCATAGTTCACACAGCTCGCAGCACTACCGTCTTTCTTCCAAGCTCTGCTTACAGTTCTTAACTGCTTTTCTAGTCCAAAGTTTCAAAGTCTTCCACATCTATTAAAAAAACAACAAACAACAACAACAACAAAAAAACCACCTCATAATAGCAATAGCCCAAACCCTAATACCAACTTCTGTCTTAGTTACTTTTCTATTTCTGTGATAAAACATGACCAGGACAAGTTATCAGAGAAAGAGTCTGGGGTTTACTGTTTCAGAGGGCCAGAGTCCATGATGGTAATGTGACGGTCTGGTGGAGGACCAGCTGAGAGCTCACATGTTGATCCACAACTGGGAAGCAGAGAGAGAGCACAGTGGGAGTGGATGAGCATTTTGAAATCTCAAAGCCAGCCCCCAGCAACAAGGTCACACCTCTTAATCCTTTCTATCCAAGGATCAAGTGTTCAGATATGACCCTAAGAGAGCCGTCCTCATTCAGACAACCACACACGGGTTCCAGAAATCAAACTCAGCTTCTTAAGCTCAAACAGCAAGTGTGTTTACCTGCTGAGAGAACTCATTGGCCCCCAAACGTCCAAATTCTTAAAAGAAAATTCATAGAAGTATAATCATGGGAAGTCAATAAACTTAAAAGTAACTGGCCTCCTTAGAGATAAACTGTGAATTATACTACAATTACCAGAATTGACTCCATATTCTAGTCCCTCCTAAAATGAGCTAGTGCTCCTTAGAGGAATAAATGACTGCTTTCAGGACTAGGCTAAGAAAAGTACAGCACAAAATGATGCCAAAAAATAAGGAAATACAAATGAAAAAAGAAGTGAGGGAGATAAGGACATTTCAACGGCACACTAGTGCCAGTTTCTCTGTGAGATAACTTTCTTCATAGCTTTAGAAGAGGATTAAGATATCAAGGCATTAAGTAAACACTTTGTGAACATCGATTTCATCCTGCACACATGCATGAAACATCTATTGGGAGTTTAAGTGGGGATGCAGATTTCTATTTTATTGGAAGTTAATTTTCTTTGCACAGGAACTGGTAGCGCGATACGTGTCCTTGATCCCTTTCTTGCCGGATACGGTTTCGTTTGCTGGTATCTGTGACCTATGGAGCACATCTGATGTGAGTCCTTCCTCGCCGCTTTCCTGCCTTAGCGGAACATCAGCTAAAGGCCTTGCATAACCTTAGATTGCATCACTCATCAGTCATCATAAAAATCTGCTTGGCCATCTGTTAGCAGTTTAGAGCTAAATTCTGAAATATCTTTATTCCTGGTTCAGTTTTATCAAACTGCAAAAGTTAAAGAAAACATAGGCTTGGGATATAACTCAGTGGTAAACGCCTGCCTAGCAGATGCAAGGACATCAGTTAGATCTTCAGCAACACCCACCTGAACAAAAAGTACTGTTTCAAAGAATTATTCACACAAAGAATGGAAACATTTCACCTATATTGATGTGGAGTTAACCTAATATTACACTAATAATATTACAGCTTTGCTTAGAAAAAGTCTAAATCTCATTCTACAATAAAAAAAATTGTATATCTTTAATCTGTGAGCTTCCTAATTAAGGTATGCCATGTCAAACACATTCTTTGTACCAAGTCAGGGACCATGGGTGGTATGAAGCAAAGCAAACCTATATTATAGCATGGGTGTTTAATGTGCTTCTGAATTTCACGTTGTCTGACGTTTCCATAAAATTTAATATACTCAACTTTCTTTGATGGAAGGTGCTAAATTTAAAAACTTCAGTTGTACTTGAACTTTTTCCTCCCAAATGCATCTTGGCAACATAAATCTTGGCATTTTTAGAGGAAAAGATGTTAGAGCCAAGAGGGGTTTTTCTCAAAAGGGCACACGAAAACATACGAAGAGAACAGAATGGCACCTTTGCCTCTGGACTTGAGCATCTGCAAGGCTCATAGGGAGAGCAGGACCCTCCCAGAGCTGTTCTGGGATAAATCAGGGAGTTCATGCAATGCACTTAGAAAATGTTTAGCCCTAGTGAACTAGCATGATACACAGTGAAGTGGAACCATGGAAATCTACTGTTTCTACCCACTGTGAACACATTGGTTCTGGATATTCATTAAAGAATCATCAGCATTAAACAAAAATGTCTGATACTTTAAGGCACTGATCTCAACTAAGACATTAAATTTTGCATGAGAATGCTAATATGATGGGACATGCATGTTTTTAATCCTAGTCCTGGGAACAAGGAGGCTGAGGTTGGATGACTTCCAGTTCAGGGCCAGTCTGGGCTACATAGTGAGTGCCAGACCAGCCTGAACCACAAAGCAAATAAGATCCTGCATGCATGGTCAATCTAGAATAAAACAGTCAATATAACTTTTTTTCTCTTTTTGTCAGCAATTCCTTGATCTCCTGGCAGGAGATGAAGAAGAGCATGCAGTGCTGCTATGCAATTACTTTCTGTCCCTGGGTAAGAAGGCATGGCTGGTGATGGGCAATGCCATTCCTGAGGTAAGGCCACAGGGGGTGCTATTAACAAAAAGATGTGTTATCTCAGCAGATGCTCCTCATGGGCAGGGCTAATTTTCATGACAGTTCTTTCAGTTGCCATGAAGTAGCAGAGACACCACAAGAGGCACACAGAACCACAATGGATCCACACGGAGTGGCTTCACAGCATACTCAGGGCTGTACACTTCAGAGATTCTGGCACATCTAAACATTTTACCACCTACAGCTCAGATTTAATATGCAGCCTGCTCCATCAGTGTTCCCCACAATCTCATTCCCTTGGATACTATGCTAAAGGGTGAAGGGAACTCTCTCCATTTGCCTCTTTTACTGTTACTACTTTGGGAGGGAGTGGAAACACACCAGATAAAACACAGTAAGAAAGAAGGTTGGCAGCTCTATTTTGCTGTTCTTGTCAACATATTAAAGTTTAAAAGACTTGGTGACTCTCGGAGTATTCCCTACCCCCTAGAGCAAAATACCAATGTTTAGGGAACAATGAGTAATCCTGGGACAAGGTTAAAAAGTTTGTGTGGATAGTAGCAGTTTACCCGAAGTGATGTTCTAAAGAAGCCATGATGCTCCAAGAGCCATTGGGAATTATATACTATGAGTTCCACCTGGAAAAGACAAGGCAAGCGAGCCATGGGCCTGCACTCAAGGTTCTGTGACTCTCAGCAAATCATACAACTCCAGGGCTGTTTGTGAACATCATGTGAATTCATGCATCAGCAATAAATAAATACTCACTGAATAAAAGAATCTATAATATATGACTATTCCAAGTAGGAAGCAAACATCCTTCATCTCAATCACTGGGTGTATATCCTTTCAAATCTATGTGTTCATGTAAATATAGACTGTGTCTCAAAGGTATGTGACTTTATTAGGAACTGTAAAAGCATTTTGGCCTAACCAGCCTTCTAGGTATTCAAATGGCAACTTTACTGGCTCTGTAAAAGGCCTCACTAACAAGAGTTCTTCAGAAAGCCTTAAGCTATACTGATTGGTAAGGCAAGTAGTATCTTTGATTACTAGTAGCACTCTATTAGTACCAAATCCAAAATTTCTAAAAAATATCGATTCCCATTTTTAAATCCATTAGCCATAAAATTTAGAAAGCAGAGGACCAGCTAAAATGAAGAATTGTTTCTGGGACTGGAGAGATGAATCAGCAGTTAAGAATACTTACTGCTCTCATAGAGGAAGTTCAGTTCTCAGCATCCATGTTGGGAAACTCACAGCCTATAATCCAGCCTGGGAGATCTCTCACCCTCCTCTAACTCCTTCAGTAGCCACCTGCCTGTGTGTGCACACATGAGCGTGCATGCACACACAGAGATTAAAACATACATCATGTTTTAAAGAGAATTCTGTAAACTACTATTGACTTTATTTTATAATTAATTGAAAAATATTTTATTGGCTATTTTTCTTAGGGTCCAACTGCCTATGTGCTAACTTGGGAGAAAAATTATTATTTAATATGGAATCCCTGCAGTGGACATTGTTATGGACAATTTGATACATTCTGCCCTTTGAAAAGTGTGGGCTGTTTAATTGGTACTGATAATGTGAGTATTACCATTTCCTCTTAAATACGGCTGTTTTTGTAAGTTGACCAATTTATGTATAGATTTTATATAGGGAAAGAATGTAGAAATATGAATATTCAAATGAACATTTATATAAATATAAGTAAGTTGGCAGAATTGGAAGAACTGGCCACTTTAACTAATCCTAAATTAAACTTTTGGTTTAATTAATCATCTGACCTTCAGAAGCAGTACAGAAGGTTTTTAGATTCAATTTCTGTCCTGGCTCTATCTTATTAGCATTCCACAACAGAGCTTACAATGCCTAGCCCTTCTGTCAGAGCAATTTGTCACCTGAGAAAACTGGGTTTTATTTTATTTTTTTTATTTATTTATTTTATTTTATTTGGTTTTTCGAGACAGGGTTTCTCTGTAGCTTTGGTGCCTGTCCTGGAACTAGCTCTTATAGACCAGGCTGGCCTCGTACTCCCAGAGATCCGCCTGCCTCTGCCTCCCGAGTGCTGGGATTAAAGGCGTGCGCCACCACCGCCCGGCGAAAACTGGGTTTTAAAAAAAGTGTGTGTGTGTGTGTGTGTGAGAGAGAGAGAGAGAGAGAGAGAGAGAGAGAGAGAGAGAGAGAGAGAGAACATGTCTGTGAATGTGAAAAAAACTGAGAACTGATACTATATCACTGATTGTAAAATTCATATAAACTTTAAAATATTATTTTAAAGAAAAAATGCAGCTTGTTTGTATCTTTGCTTCCTTTACTGCTTCTCCCTCTACTATATCACACACATCTGCTAACATATATCCTAGTGTTTTCTTCACTGCCACTCCATATATCATATATACACACCTGTGTACATATCTACTAACATATATCCTAATGTGCTTTATTCATTGCCAATCCCTTTATTATACATACACACCGTGTACATACCTGCAAAGATATATGTAATGTACTTCCTTCACTGTGTCTCCCTATATCATATATATATACAAACACACACACATACATACATACACACCTGTGTACATATCTGCTAACATATATTCTAATGTACTTTTTTTAGATTTGGTTTAATATTCAACACCATGATTCGCCACTAAGGATAAATTTTGATGTCACAAAGCCCAAATTATGGAAATCTTTTTTTTCACGAAGCCTTCCATATCCTGGCCTTTCCAGTGTTCAGGTAAAATTCTATTAACAATCAAATGTGGATAAAGTGATATGAAATCCTTATGTGAAAAAACTACTTATTTCTTGGCCCTTAATTTTACTCTTAGTTCGTTAATATACTAAATTTACATGTAAGATTTAAAACATTAGTTCGGTACCTTGTGACAAATTTACGTGAAGACACATACATTCACATATATGAAGAACTGGTATTCACATTTTAGACATATTTGAAAGTTTTTATATAGGAAGTCCATGACTTAAATAGAATTTTCATGAAGTAGAATCACAAAATACAGTTCAATTTTTTTTATGCTGGTGTTAATTCACTAAATTGATCCTAACTGCAAAGGATGAAATCAAACTATAGGTCCAACCTATTGAACCTGCTTATAACATTAACCTCAGAGTCTGACAAGTAGACTCTAATTTGTAAGCTTGAACATTGTTTATTAAAAGTGTTTGGACACACATACTTAGAATATAAAACAACTGGGTTTGTAATAAAAAATAACCTTTTATATGACACAAACGGTTCAAACAAGCTTTACATTGCCCTTCAGAAATTCTCACCTGTGAGAAGGTAGTACATACGAGATTTTTCACAGGAATGCAATCTGAGGTAGCTTAAGAATGGGAGCAATAAGAGACAAATTATACTACACAATGTAATACCTTGTAGTAGTCAAATAATTGCCTTAATAAAACTTAGCACTTGTAAATGTGTTTTTATTATTCCTAATACAATATAAAGGCAGAAAAAGGAAGTTGCATCTTCATAAAATAAATCTCAAATTTAGAAAACATGCAAAAACAGTGCAGACTGTCTAGGAATACACAGATCTGCAGTGAAATAATAAACACAATTAGGTCACTTATCTTCACTTACTACAATGTAAGCATAAGATTTGCTCATGGCCATATATACCTATGCCCAGTCCTTAATGGTCATTGAAAGAAAGCTCTGAACAGAACTTCAGTTCATGGTTACCTGTGTGACGGGGCTAAGGGAAATAAAACCCAGAAGGAATGACAAGGCACTGTAATCTGTGACACTTCCCTTACCCTTGGTTCTAATGTCCTTGGCATCTCCTGGGCTGTGTTTTCTTAGTCTCAAATTTCATTACTTAAAAAGAAACACAGGAGCAGAAACAGTGACTCAGAGGTTAATAGCACTAGCTGCTCTTGCAGAGGACCAACATTCAGTTCCAAGCACACATTCAGCAGCTCACAACTGTCTATAACTACAACTCTAAAGACTCTGACGCTCTTTTCTGGCCTCCAGGGAACTGAAAATAAGTCTCGAAATGGAAGAAATGCCTATGCAAATTAAGTATAGGTACTGACTGAACTTTCTCTTTTATAGCCTGAAGAGCTAATTTATCAACACACAGACAAAACGGCTGCAGCTGAGTTGCAAGACAGGTAACAAAATACCCACAGATCCATAGGCAATCTATCACGATAGGTATAATAACAAACTTTAAACTCAAAGCTTAGCTCAATATGAAATGATCAGGATTGTTAGACTTTATGTCTGCAGATACCAAGTACAGATATGACATCTAAATCCCAACACAAATGAGGAATCAGCAGAAGCATGTTGTGGGCAAAAATACAGGGGTGAATATTAGTTACATGTAGGTCTCCAAAGACTAACTCATGTTGAAACTTAATGTCCTGTAATTATGGGTCTTGTTGGTACACATGAGAATTCTTGGCTTAAATACGCCTCTTTTGTCTAATTAGTGGCTTGTAAAACTTCATCTAGTTTGTGAATCTAACCCATAGTGAAGGCTGGTTAAAGCCTGTGTGAGTCTTTGTAATTCCACTAATGCTGTACAACTAACTGCACTACTCTGTTTCACAAATGAGAGCTGAGGTTGAGAGTGGCCCACACTTCTTAATGTTAAAGTGGGCTTCTGACACCTCGACAACAGACCATTCTGATGTCAAAGCCTGTGCTTCATTCCCATTGAGTCACATTGTGAAAACAAGTTTGTCAAATTATACGGGATTAAATGTAACTCTTTAAGACATTCTTGCTAGGAATACCAATTTACTCCCAATTCTCCATAAAGCCTTTGTGTGGAAATCTCTCCCAACCTTCCTAATGTTGCAACGCTTTAATACAGTTCCTCATGTCATGGTGACCCCCAACAATAAAATTATTTTCATTTTCACATCGTAACTGTAATTTAGCTACTGTTCTGAATAGTGTAAATATGTTTTTCAATAGACTTAGGCAGCTCCTGTAAGAGAGTCGTTAAGACACGCATGCCCCAAGATTGCAACTCACAGGTTGAGAACCACTGATCTGGAGAAACCAATCTACAATCCTGAGACTCTGCTAAAAGCTTCAGCAAACTATTGACCAGACTCACTGATTTCATTTTTCAAGTATTTGGCAATCCATTCATAATTTTTAGCTCAGTCCAAAAGTGGCCCCATAGCTCCTGAGCAATGAGGAGCTGAGGATCTTTCCAACCTGTGCTTGAAAGAGGCTTTAGAATCAGCAATGTTTAACTTGGACACCACTGTCCCTGCCTCAGATGATGTCATCCTATTGTAAACTGTCTTCTGTAAAATTGGAATATCTCCTACATCAAAGCATTATTGTTGAGAACCAATCAAAATGTAAAATAACAGCACTGTGTCTAGTAAATAATGGCTTAACAGATGACAGCTTCCCTTCATTCTTTGTTCATGCCAAATAGCCTATGAACCCAATGCAATATAGTTGTCATTTTAAAAGGCAATTTTAAGGTAACAAAAAAAACTATTGTGAATTAATCACTGGGTTATAAAAATCAGTAAAGCATAAAGTGTTATATAAATATTTCAGATTTCCAACATAATAAAAACCTTTTGCCTGGGTATAATTTATCTGTTTATCATACTACCAATAAAAATAAAAGAATTTAAAATTTAAAAAAGGCTTGCTGGATGTATTTGATTTAGCTAGGCCCATGTCATCAGAGACACTATATTCCTGTTTATCCTGTCTGTATCTATTTCCTGTTGCCATGCATATAATCTTCAAGAACAAGGATCACTTAGGCACTTGACCTTAAATAGCTGCTTATCTGCCTGGGAAAACACCACCATCAAAAATGCATTCAAGCATTCACCTGTACCCCATGCTGCATACAAATTGCACTTTTTGGACATGGAAAAAAATTAAAAAACAAAAATAATAAATAAAAGGGAAACTAAATAGCAAAAAATAATAAATAAAAGTTTATTTTTATGAACAGGATTGAAAAAATACTAAAAGAAAAAATCATGGACTGGAGGCCACGCCATTTGACTCGATGGAACAGGTACTGCACCTCCACCCTGCGCCACTTCTTGCCTCTGCTGGAGAGAAGTCAAGGAGAAGATATAGAAGATGACCACAGGGCAGAACTGCTGAGGCAGTTGGGAGACTACAGGGTAAGCACAAGCGTGGTAAAATGGCCAGTGTTTTCCTCATCCCCAAACTGGAAGTTACCCAATATTCATTTAGGGGATCACACTACGTACATAAGACTCACGAAGCACATGTGAGGTACTATACACCAAAAAAGAAATATGCCGAAATGTTTTAAAACTCAGTAGTTATCAATAAGACCCTATGAAAAACAACACTTTCTACCTCTAACTCGAGATCTGCTTGACCCTGCCTCCCATGTGCTGGGATTAAAGGTGTGAGCCACCACCACCTGGCTATTTTTGGTTAAATTTTAAAGGTATGGTTTTATGATGACTGATTTTTCAATAAAAAAAATCTCACTAGTAAAATATTCTGCCTACTATCTGTTGGTGGTTTGTCCTGTATGTCATACCCTACAGCTGGGTAATAAAGTAATTTGGTAATTAATGCAGTGAGATAAATATGAAAGCTAAAATGGATGTAAACTGAGGAAAATGAAAACCTGAGGAAAATGAAGAACTAACTTATTAGAATGTTTTCAGTTCATCAGTTTTAGCAGTGGAAAACTGTTCCAGTTCTCTGCAAGTCTTGCCACCTTGACTTCCTCAGGCAGGCTTTACTTATAGAAATAAATGCTAGACCAAGTCCAAGAGATACATCTGCACATGCTACCCAAAGCAAGTGAGGACATTGTGTCACTATCCACAGCAAGTTTCCATCCAGGTAATCACTGTGCCACATCCCAGACCTATAAACCAATGTTCGTGTCTGGGTTAGAATGCATTGATTAGCTCTCCCTGGGTCTGTGGAATTACATGGGCCATGTGCACACTAAGGGCTATCAAGAGATGGGAACGGTGAATGACTGGTAACACATTAATATGCCAGTAACTAAAACAAAAATACTAAACCTTCAATTTTTATGTTGTTAATATATATATAGTGAACAGAGAAACAGAAATAATGTCAGGATCTTAGAGACTCACTATATCTAATTTACATAAGGACATGTATCTTTTCCTTCAAATGTTACTGAGTACAAATACGTTTTTCTCTCCTCAGTTCTCCGGATTTCCCCTTCACATGCCTTATTCTGAAGTGAAGCCTTTGATTGAAGCAGTTTATAGCACAGGAGTACATAACATTGATGTCCCTAATGTTGAATTTGCTTTAGCTGTATATATCCACCCTTATCCTAAAAATGTTTTGTCTGTTTGGATCTATGTTGCTTCCCTTGTACGTAACAGGTAATTTTTCTATTTGTGTGTTTTTTTTTTATATCACCTAAAGACTATAAGTATATACATTTTAAATTATAATGGAATCAAAAGAAAATATTTTGAAGTAATGAAATAAAATTGTCTATTTTCAAACAAGTTGGTGTGGTCCCCCCTTTTTGTTTGGTGTGACACTTTGTTTGAGACAGGAAACAGGGTTTCTGTGTAGCCCTAGCTGTCCTGGAACTCGCTGAGTAGACCAGACTGGCCTCAAACTCAGGTCCTCCTGTCTCTGCCTCCCAAATACTGGGGTTAAATAGGCACGGGCCACCACCTCATACAACTGTTTTATTAGTCTTGCTCATCCTGACAACTGAGACTGTCTACGAGGACTAGCCTCCAGACTTCCGCATTTGCTTGTCTTTAGTGCCCTTCACATCTGGCTGCCCAGCAGAAAGACAACCGTAACTCCAAAACCCAGCAAGTTAATGCTTTACAGCTTGTCTAGAGGACTAAGTAACAACTCTGCAGCATCAAATTTTATAAATGTTGGGTCAGCTCATAAAATTAACGGTATGTTACAAAAAAACAAGGCAAACATAGCTACTAAAAAAAATTTATAGTGCTGGGGTGTGTGAAAGACTTTAAATATCAAGGAATTTAAAAAAGAAAAATCTAAGGTATAAATTGAAAATCCATATCCTACCTCATACCCTTGCCCCTGGTAACTCATATTGAAACCATCATCCCCAGTATTTAAAGACAGAAGTTCTATACAGGGAAACCCTGTCTCGAAAAACCAAAAGTCAGAAGTTCTAGAGAGGTAACTAGGTAAAAATGGTTGAGCCTCTATGGTGGCTTTACTGGTTTTTATTTTAATACAATCCTAAACTCAGACTCAGGTGCCTGTACCATGGAACAATCATACACAGAAACAGGCAGGAGGACTTAATGTATAAATATGTGTAGTGATACGGAAAGATGTATGCCAAACAGAAATACCTAAAACAGGACTTCTCAAATTACTTTTTTTTTTTCTACTACTGTACCTTAGTTTTATTTATATTTTAGGATCTTGGGAGAAATGGTTAGAAAATAAAACATCTAGTATAAACACAAGAATTCATTTAAGCCTGGCTTTGGAGAAAATAAGAATCCTTGTCCAATTGGGTATTAATTTTATATGTAAGTTTATAAAAAGATTTAAGTTGAACTGCTAAGTGTTTTTACACTTCTGCTGTAAGAATGGGAATCTGGTTTAACGACTTTTGAAATTTAAATAAACACATGGAATTTAGTAATAGACATAATACAAAAATAATGAGTAGTGAAATCCATGTTTAAATGTATACTCAAGATAATTGAGACAACCAAATTGGAAACTAGACATGTCAAACTTTTTTTAATTTTTAATTTTTTTTTTGTTGAAAAAA
>NW_004949103.1:9101614-9102008 GCF_000317375.1 Microtus ochrogaster
GTTCTGGCAGCACCATTTGTTGAAGATGCTTTCTTTCTTCCATTAAATACTTTTAGCTTCTTTATCAAATATCAGGTGTTCATAGGTTTGTGGGTTAAAATCTGGGTCTTCTACTCTATTCCATTGATCGACTTCTCTGTTTTTATGCCAATACCAAACTGTTTTCAATACTGAAGCTCTGTAATAGAGTTTGAAGTCAGGGATGGTAATGCCTCCAGAATTTCCTTTATTGTATAAGATTGTTTTGGCTACCCTGGGTTTTTTGTTTTTCCATATAAAGTTGATTAATGTCTTCTCAAGATCAGTGAAGAATTTCGATGGAATTTTAATGGAGATTGCATTGAATCTTTAAATTGCCCTTGGTAGAATTGCCATTGTTACTATGTTGATCCTC
>NW_004949103.1:9106017-9118913 GCF_000317375.1 Microtus ochrogaster
TGACTTTTCTGTTTCTATATTGTGAAATACATTAAGGAGTATAGGTATTAGGTCTTCTTGGAAGTTCTGGTAGAATTCTGCATTGAAACTGTCTGGACTCATATTACTCTTTGCGGAAAGCTGTCCTATGTGATGTTTGACAGCAGGAATTGGAGAGACTGCCCAGCAGTTGTTGCTCCAGGTTTGATTTCTATTATCCATATGGCAGTTCATAATCATTCTTAACTCCAGTGCCCTTTTCTGACATACATGTAGGCAAAACACACATAAAATAAACCTAATTTAAAAAATTAAGTAGTGTAACAGCCTATATGGCCTCCACCCACTAGATGCTCTGGTTGCGTTCTTCTCAACCATGTTTGGACAACCAAGACTATTTCCTAATGCCTAATGAACTCTGTGAAAGAATGATCTCCAAATCAGAACACTGGTGGAGCTTTCATTTTCAAAGACAAGAGACTAAGTATCAACTTTAACCTTTGCTTTAGCTGACACATTCCTCTACCAAGTTGCATTGCAATTACATCTGTCTCTACTCTGCTACTTTCGTGAACTCTTTAAGGAACAGTTGTCCAGACTGACCCATAACAGTTACAAAATAACAACAAAGAGACATAGTAACACCATAGTTAAGAAGATCAACTTTGTATAAACCCTAGTTGTGACACTTACTAGCTGGGTTATCATGGTTAAGTTACTTCTTCCATAATTACAGAAAAAGACCATACTGCCTGTTTCATTGCACTGTGAGGCTTATAAAAGCTAGTATATCTGAAGTACAACACTGGCCTTATATTTAACACCTAAAGTTTATCAAGCACCTGATGCAACTTATACAACTGGTACATTTTATTCTCAGAAGGAAATCAATCATAAAAATCCTGGATATACTGAAACCAAGTAGATCTTCATATAAGAGGACAGTTTACCATGAGACTAAGAATGAAAAACAAAATGTGTACATGTTGTAAAAACTCCATTCCGTACAATTTCTGAAAACTAGCTTTTCAAAGTTAATCTAGTAACAATAGTATCTAAGCCAGGTTCTTAAACACTTACCCATTTCCTCTCATAAGATTACTGTTTTCTGAATATGTGAGGTTATAAAAAACCTAAATCCTCTTGTGATGACTCAAGACATTGTTCTGTGCAATTTCAAGTTGATACCGAGAAAATTTAGCACACATTTGCATGAGACTCATTCCTGGGACATTTTGTGGGTTTTTTTTTTCTCCCTCAAAATGGTACTCACAAATAAGCTTAATTAATCACTTTGAAAAATAAAAGCCACAGTAACTATAGTATGTCTTACAAAATAGTCAAACTTTAGACTTGACTCTATACTCAAAGAAAATGCAATACTTTTTCCTCCCTCCTTTACATACTTACAGGAAGAAGCTATCTATAGTGTCCACAAGACTCGACTTCCTCAAAATATTAAGGTTACCTGCTTGTACACATGCTCAACCCTGTACCAAATCTGTAGGGTTCCAGTTTGTTTTCAAATGATAATGAATCAAAATAAAAACTCTTGACAGCAGGGTCAGGGTGACTCTTCAAAGAGAATGTCAGCAGATACATCAGTTTAATTCAAATGTCAGCTGAACTGCAGAATGTTCCAGAATTCCTCCAACTATGTTTCAATTAGGTAACTCCTGCTTCATTTGCAGACACCGTCACACAGTCTCACAGGAAGGAAATGCTTACAGACAGAGAAGCTGACTCCAGGATTACTTCCTTCTACAGCTTTGTTTGCACTTACAAGAAGGAAGAAAAAGAGGCAGGGCACCATCTTCTTCTTCATGACATAAAATTATAATTAATTTCAAAAAGATATTTAACACGGTAGTATTTAGTATCTAAAACTGTTAATGTGTCAGGGTCACAATTTTATGGAGGCTCAATGAACAAAACATTTAGTAAACCTGAATTCAGACTAAAAATAAAATCACAACACAAGGTATTGCTTGGTAAAGTTCTCAAAGTAGTTTTTATTTATACATTTTTTCAAACACTTATGGAATTTTAAAAATCCCTCCCAAATTTGACAGTTTAGGGACAGTAGTGGAATCAGGTGTCAAAAGCAAATACAAATAGACAGGCGCTTTTACTAGCTCACTGAGCAAACACTGAGAGGCCAATTTATTCTACAATCTTAAAGAATCTCATCTCTAGATGTGTTTGAATTGGCCCCTAAGAATTGTTAAAATAAAGAAAATGTTAGGAAAAAAGAAATTCATTTCCAAAATGTCCAGTCTTTGAAAATAAAACTTCAGAAAGAGTATCTGAAAGGATCTGCAAAACTTGGTACAGTGTTTACACATAGAGAACCAATAACCCCCACTGACTAAAATGCAAAATAATCTAAAAATACTTTAAATACCATGGCATTAGTGATACTCTTTTTAAAGCATTTCATTTAAAAGAAACCAGTAAGACTGTTCTCACCCAAAAAAAAAAAAAAAAAAAAATCCTGATCCCTTTCTAAAACAAAAATTACTTTGCAAGGAAAAACAACACTGTACAATTCACTGCTAAATTAAATTTCTGAGACTGTAAGACATGGGGCCAAAACAATCCAAAAAGAGGGATGTTAACACAAGAAATGTGCTGTAAGTAAAGTGCATGAGAGGAAGCCTGCTCAGCTAAATGAAGTACACCAAGGTCAGAAGTCAAGAGTCATTCGCCAGAGCGGCAGCAGGCTCGAAAACCACACTGCAAATTCTGGCATCCACTGGCGGTATCAGCATGAGGACCTGTATGAAAGTAAACACATGTGAAAGGAGGAACTTCTTAGAGACCATACAAAATAGCTCTGCCTACTCATCTACCACTGTTCTACTAGCAGTTCACTGACATCACACAAGTAAATCTTACAGTGACAGCATTAAAACTTCAGACACAAACTGTCAGTAATAGTCTGATTTCATCTAAAATATCCTCCATGAAAGACGGAACACAATAAAATTTCCCAAGAATATTACAACCCAAGATGAAAAGGAGACAATCCACAGAAACAAGATTGCCGGATAGTTTAAAAACAAACTCTTTGAACATCCTTCCTAGAAACATAACATAAAGCATAACCCTATCTGAACTGTGTCAACTCAATAAATAGAACACTGAACAATTAGAATAAATGTCACATTCAAAGTTTAAAACAATATACTATATAGGTGCATATACAATGTATGTGCCATACTCTTGAGCATTTGGAGATCTCTGAAAAAACAAATGGTAGCTTTAGATGAAATTATTTCCCAAAACTGAATACAAAATGAGTGACTAATTAAACATCTAGAATATAAAATGGTGACGCATATACAAACAATAATAAACCTCTTGTGGAATAACTGGAATTTTACCCCAGCTGCACTATGCAACCCAGACACTAGAAAACAAAATCTAGGTCTATTCAGGAACATAGCTAAAAATTAGAAAAGTACAAAGAAATTTCACAAAAGTTAAGAGTGCACTGAACAAAATGGTTTTAGTTTTTTTTTTTTTTTTAAAAAAAGCAAATGTAGAAGGGTTGTTTCTAGCATTTCAAAGACTTGGTGTAGCTGGTACACTGGATTAAGGAGCAGTTCTCTATGCTTCCACTGGGAAAACCAAAGCTTGTAATTATGATACATAAGGACAACACAAAATGAAGACATGAAACAGAACTTCAAGACAGAATGAACTTAACATCACACTACCCCTCAGGGATCTCCTGCTTAACACAAAATGCAGAATCCATTTGCATCATTCTACTTTTCAAGAGCAGCAGGACACTGCAAAAGGTGACTATGCTATACCCCTAGAGGACAGAAATCATGAAAGCTGCAACTAAACACATAGAATACATGTATCGCCAGATGTTAAACATTTCCTTTTATTCTCAAAATAGCATATATGAAAGAAAATGAGGAATTTCTTAGAATAAAGTCTCTGAGATATAATGTTCATATATTTCACTATGTAAATGGCAAATTATCTTTAAGAAAAACACTGACTTTTACATTTATGTATAGAATTGCAATCAATTATAATTTCACTTTGTTTACATATTTAAGATTGACATGTTTGGAATTAGCTTCAAATAAGGGAAATAGACATGGCATACAAGATGGAAATGGGACATAGGATAAATCAAAAAAGACTGGCCTCAGATTTCAGACTTTGAAAACTACGTTTGTTGGTTTAAAAAGTACCCACAGGGCTGGAGAGATGGCTCAGTGGTCAAGAGCACTGGCTGCTCTTCCAAAGGTCCTGAGTTCAACTCCCAGCAACCACATGGTGGCTCACAAACATCTGTAATGAGATCTGGCGCCTTCTTCTGGCGTGCGGGCATACATGGAGGCAGAATGTGGTATACATAATAAATAAATAAATTTTCAAAAAAAAAAAAGTACCCACAAAACAAGCACTACAGACTCATTTTTACTACAAGCTAAAACCTTCTATTTCTAATTAAGCTATATGCCAAACATTTAAAATTTGTTTTTAAAAAGTCCTATAAAGCAGCAAATTCCTTATTTTTCCTTAAAATAAGACACAAAGTTAAAAGATTTAGTACTTATTTATAACTGTTAGAAATGCCCTGGCATGGGCTGGAGAGATGGCTCAGCAGTTAAGAGCATTGCCTGCTCTGCTCTTCCAAAGGTCCTGAGTTCAATTCCCAGCAACCACATGGTGGCTCACAACCATCTGTAATGAGATCTGGTGCCCTCTTCTGGCCTGCAGAAGTACACACAGACAGAATATTGTATACATAATAAATAAATAAATATTAAAAAAAAATGTCCTGGCAAAGAATCCTAAGTTTTGAAATTCCCCCCATTGTCAATCTTTGACAAGTTTTTCCATGTAACATATTTCCAGCTTTCCTAAGCACCAGTCAGTCCTCAACCATCCACTGCTTAGCTTGGCTTCACCCCTTACACAGTACTGCTTTGCCACCAAACATCTGATATCTTTTCACTCACTCCCTGACACTTATAATGCTCAGACTGCTGAATCTTAACAAAATATACCTATTATTTATCAGTGCATAATTCTATTCTCAGGAACTATGGAAAAACATGAAAATTCTTAATGTTCCAAATAACAGACCATATAGTCATACCACACACACACACAAGCACACATACACACATTTTTATGTTTGTTTCTCTGTTTAAGACCCAAAGACTTATGTCTTCCAGGCTGGCTGCAAACTTCCAGGTTGAAGTAGTCTTTGTGCCTCAGCTTCCCAAGTAGCTGGACTACACAGCTCCCTATACCCTGTCTACATCCATGAACTTTTATTTTTCGTGACAGAAAAGTAAAGAAGAAACACTATATTGAATTCCATATAAAATTCAGTATTAAGAAAAAAAAGGCCTAGGGGAAAAAACAGTTAAAGATAGAAGCAGTAAAATATTCAACTCGTTTTTAAGGGAAAAATAGTAAAAGGGGCCTCAACAGTATAAGTGGTGAAAGATGCTATTCTCCCATTAGACTAACAAATTAAAGAATACTTTCCTTTAAATATCTGACTTAGCCAAACGGTTAATGTACCACGCTAAATTATAGTAAAACTTAAATTAAGTTAAATTAAAAGGTAAAAATCTCCTAATTGCTAAAGCAAAGAATACTACTTTTTAATATTGTGATGAAAAGAACTACAAAGGTAACTAATTCTGTTTATAAAAATGCG
This sequence comes from Microtus ochrogaster, assembly GCF_000317375.1. Taxonomy (NCBI): domain Eukaryota; kingdom Metazoa; phylum Chordata; class Mammalia; order Rodentia; family Cricetidae; genus Microtus; species Microtus ochrogaster. Next base: position 9,111,701 of record NW_004949103.1, read on the forward strand.
ATGTTTTTCTTGGTTTTAAGTACCGTATATTACTCATGATGTGCATATGTCTTCACTTACCTTCACTTACCTTTGATTCCTTTTTAACTTAAATTAGAAACATAAGAGAGCAAATCATCTGAGACTGTCACCTCCAGAACTATGAGCTAATCTATCTTAACTGCTAAATTATGCACAAACGGAAATGCAAAGCAGCACAAGAAAGTTTACTCACTACCATCGTTCAACTGTTCTTCAAAGCTTGAAACTAGGCCATACAACAACTACTTTAATGATAAAGTTTTGTGTAAATATTATGGATAAGACACCTTGCATATCCAAGTCAAATAACATAAAAATCATGGAGAATCATTCAGAAGAAGCAGAGTGTGTGTTTGGCATTAGAGCTTAATACAGTATCTTGCTCAAAGTAGAAATGGAACAGCTGATGGCTAACACCTTCCCCAATGTTTACCAGTGCTTAGAATACAGGTCATCCTGCCTTTTCGTTCACTATTTAATCTCACATTTATTAGCATTAAATTCTTTTAGCTAATAATGTGGTAATTATGTAGATTTTTTAATAAAATACATTTCAAATTAAATGTTAATCTTAAATATGTATGTTTCCTCATTACTCTGAACCATGTACTAAATCATAACCATTATTTTCAGAAATAAAAGTGAGGATTCTTAAACCTTCATCAAGTATTTCCTGTACAAGCTGAGCTTTAAAAGTACTATGCCAATGGTGTCACCTTTTCCAATTGCTTTTAAGTTGTCCAAATGTCCTTTTACAAAAGAGACTGACTCAAGTATTGCTTTAAGAGCAACTACCTAGAATCCTAAGAAGCACATTATATAAGAAGTCACCCTGTAAACTTTAAAGGATTTCCATTTCTTCGAAATCATGCTCTATCAAGTTAAGAAAGGAAATTTAGTATTATTTCAAGTACTGTAAATATCTTTCAAAACTTAAAAAAAAATCAGATCCCTCAATTAAAATATTCTACTGAAAATTAGAAATAAAATAATACAGTCATCAAAGGAGTAAATAGCTCCTTTAGAACACCAATATTATATAATCAAAACAGATTAAGATAAAAATAATATTGAGATTTTAATCACTTAACCTTTTCATCTAAATATTTTTAAAGTTTAAAAACATTTAAGTATAAAGTAAGTAGGCAAATAATAAAATTGAACTAAAACTCAATACTTCCCACCAAGATACCTATACCCACTAAGCAAAACAAATTAGGTTATGAGATTTGTTTCCAAACACAACCTATACTGAAATTATATAGGCAATTTAAGTGTAACATACAAATAAAATATCTTATATAAAAAGTACTTGCTAATTAGTCTTAAAATGTATCCTATAAGCCTTATGAAGTTTTGTTTTTAAAAGCTGTACTTATTCTTTCAGATTACATGTTTTTATGTGGGTATATGTTCATAGGAGTGCATGCACTAGCCACAGAAGCCAAATGGGGTGTTGAATCCCCTGGAGCTGGAGCTACAGGCAGTTGTGAGCTGCCCAATGTGTCTGTTGGAAACCAAACTCTGGTCCTCTGTAAGAACAATAAATCATCCACTTAACCACTAAGTCATCTGTACAGTTCCCTATGGCTTTATTTTTTATAACAAACAAAAGCTTCCATTCATGAATGTCCTTTTGTTTTTGTTTGTATAAGTAGGTACAACCAAAAAAAAATAGTAACTATTCATTTTTTTTCCATTTCTTGGCTATACGTTGTCAGCAAGAGAAAGTAAAGATAGGTACTACCAAGTTGTTTTTGTCAAGAACATGTCAGTCTTTCAGAACTAGAAGAGTTAAGATCTCCAGTCTCATTTACTTTAGGAGAAATCTAAATTCCAAGCCATAGGAAATTTGCTAATTTCGCTGCATGCTAAAATGTTTTTCTTGTCTCTGTTTACCTAGCTCCTGTCAACTGTTCTACCTGAGAGAAACTCTGATCTTCCCTTTCATTTTAGAATAACTGGACTCTCAAAACCAACAGTGTGTAGTATAAGCTAGGTATAACAGAATGGAATTGTTTAAATGTGTTTCTAGTTATAAATACAAGATGATTTGTTTTATCAATAATTGAGGAGCAGCTTTATTACGCTTCTGAAAAATTGTTTCTACTAAACACAATCAAATGCCCAAAAGAACAACAAATATAATTTGAAACTGTATATTCTAACCAATACTTTAAAAAAGAAAAAAAAAGTGGGAGGAAGAATGTTTGTGTGTGTTGACTTTTTTTCTTTCTTTCTTTTTGTTTTTTTTTTTTGTTTGTTTGTTTGTTTTTTGTTTTTCGAGACTGGGTTTCTCTGTAGCTTTGGAGTATGTCCTGGAACTAGCTTTTGTAGACCAAGCTGGCCCAAATCTCAGAGATTTGCCTACCTCTACCTTCCTAGTGCTGAGATTTAAGGCATGCACCACCACAGTCCGGCTGTGTGGGATTTTTATGTAGGGCTTCACATGGTCCAAGCTGAACTTGAAGAAAGGGATGTCCTCGAATTACTGACACTATCTCCTGAGTGCTGGGATTAATTATAAGCATAAACCCCCACTCTTGGTTTTATGTGGTGCTGGGCTCAAACCCAAAGATTCATGCATGCTAAGCAAGCAGTCTTTCAAAAAGCTACAACCCCAAATCATACTTCAAGATTTTTAAATCAGTTCAGGAATCAGTAGTCAACTTCTAAAACGGTATAGGAATTTTGGTTATGCCTAAGCCATCTCAATCTTTTCTCAGTACTGCACAATCTATTTCCTCAGTCTTGAGGGAGATTAATACGAAATAAGACACAGGGCTCCTGAGGAGTTCACATTACAAAAGTTTCCCTTTGTCTATGTGCCACACTGGATAAAGCAGTGCTGTGAGAAAAATGAGCCTATCATTCCTAAGAAACCAGTGTGTCTAGAAAATCAATATTCTTAAATTGTTAATGCTAAGTGCTAGAATACTACAATGGAATTCCCAAAATGTCAGAAAAATCTTAGTGATTCTATAACAACTTGTCCTTTTTTAAATGATTTAAACTCTTACATGTTTAAAATTCTTTTAGAATGGTAAGAAAGAAACTTACCTTCAAGAAGTGAGTAAAAATGTGTGTTATTTTGATTTTAGTAACTTAGAGAACCAAATCATTTTAATTTTATTAAATTTAAAGGACTAACCCTAAAAGTAAGACAATCTGTGCAACTGAGAATCTAGAGAGCAAATAAACCCTATAAAAATTATTAGAACTGTCAAAAGTTTTAAATGTATTCTTCAAAGTATCTCACTGTTAAAAGGCATTACCGTTAATGTTGTCACAGTAGTAAAAGTATTCATCATTGAGGGAAGGACATGCTGAGACCAAATCCTGCAGCCCCGCACCAGTTACAGTAAGACAGCCAGAGAGATTAAGGTGCTCCAAGTAAGGCAGTCCTCCTCCCAGAGTCAAAACCCTGCAAGAGAAATAATGTGACAGTCAGCAAATACTAACCTTTGAAATTTTTAATATTTCGAAGGCCCACTAGATCAATATTTTACATACCTCTCAATTTGCTAATAAGAAAAGTTAAATTTTTTATAAAACACTGGAAACTGACTCATCCTTAAGCAGAAATACATTGACTCAGAAAAGTGTTGTAAATTTTTCCTAAAGACTCCAATAAAGCAGCATATGACACCTTGCATTATAAGAACATTACAGTAACTCAATTCTCACATGAAGAAACACTGAGACCTAGAGATGTGCTGTTCATTCTCCCAACACACTAACAGAGTAAAAACTATCAAGGAAATTCCTGAAGTCTGAAACATATTGCCAGTTCTGGAGTTCCTCCCATAGCCTAGTGAACTGGCCCTGCAGATGTCAGACAGGGAAGGGAACCAAACCATGCAAAGAGATAAGAATGAAAACCCAGCGCAGACTGACATCATCAACTACTTCAGGGAGTCTAATACCAGGCGGTTCATTGCCAACATATTTAAAACACATTACAATTTGGGAAAAGGCAACAATCAGTGCAATCGGTTCAATTCCAGGTGCACAATAAAACTAAAGGTGTGACTACATAGAGACTCCTTTACAAAATATATGTGACCGTGAGGATCTAGCTAACAGGCCTAGAATCAAGTGTAGTCTCTGACAGAAAGCACAGAATCCAGCAGGCCATAAAATACACGTGACATCTCTGAGCCTAAAGATGGGTACTGTCTAGGGAGGAAACCGTCTGGGATAATCATTCTGGGGAATCTGGATAAGGTCTGCCTTCACAGATAACAAAAGGTCACCAGGTCATTAATAAAATCTACTCTTAGTTTTTTAATGGAATACAGGTATCTAATTTTTATTTCCTTCCATTGAAAAGACACCCCTGTACGATTAACATTCCTGGTCCTCTTAGTGCTTCTCTGTGAGTACAACGACCTCTATGCCAACAACCTAGTAATTCCTACACATACATGGATATATCAACACGAAAACATGTTTACACTTAAATTAACATATAAATATTCATAGCAGCATTACTCACATAAGACAAAAAGCAGAAATACCTCAAATGTCCACTGATGAATGGATAAACAAAATGTGGTATAGCCATACAATTAAATGTTATACAGCTATGAAGAACACATAGGTTATGATTTGCACAATCTTTAAACACATTATGATATGTGGGGGAAAAAGCAAACATTGAATACAGTCATGTAACAGTAGGTAAACCCACAGAGATGCTTGGTAGATTAACTGGCCGTCAGCAACTGAGGACAGGAAGAACTGGAGCAACTGCTAATAAGAATTTTTATTTAGGAGATGACAAAAATATATTAAAAGAGGATTACTGACGGTAAAATTGAATAGGATGTAAATTTATTTTAGTGTTTAAAAAGAAAACCAAGTATTACATTCATGTATAAAAACTACAACAGATTAAAATATAACAAGAATAAGATTGAGAATGCCAAGATTCTATAGAACAATAATTAAAAGAATACTAAAACATCAAAAATGGGATAACTAGAAACAGAAGAGACATATTAAGAAACTAATATGCCAAATTCAGTCTTAAAATTAATGCAGCTCAATAAATTAAGAACCAGTGTCAGAAGTAAGTAAACTATTATGGTGATAAGAACTACGAATTTTTGTTTTTGTTCTTTTGAGACATTCTTTGTCAGACAGTATTGATTAGCCTAGAAATCACTGTACAAAACAGATTATCAATGAACAGCAACTGTCCATCCACTACTTTCTAAGAGCTGGGATATACCACCACATCTGGCCAGGACTATGGGAATATTGATACTCAGAAAGGATAGTGAATGGTAAAGATTGGAAAGGGCATGTTTTAAATCTAATTTATCTTATATTCTAATTTTAAAGAAAAATTTCCCAGCATTTTGCCGTCTTTATAGACCTCAGGTTAACAATGGTAGTAGTTCACAATCTATGTGGTTTGACAGGAATGAGGGGATGTTTTTTTAGAGAGGGTCTCTCTCACTAAGCTGACCTTGAACTCAGGTAGCCAAGGGTGGTCTGGAATTCAAATTCTTCTGCCCAAGCCTCCTAAGTGCTGGGATTAATTGGTCCAACAAAAGCCCTTCAAGGGAAGAAAATACTTAAAATCCACTCCCTCATAAAGTCTAGCAACTTCAGCAGCTCACAATAAAAAATATACCTTTCAGAAGGTAGTCTAAGAGACTCAAATGGTATCTGAAAGCAAAACAAACAAAATGAAGTACAAAATGCTTCTGTTACAAGTACACCTAAATCAACCGTCACTGGCTTCACCGAACCTTAGTGGAAAAACAAACAATGAATACAAACAAGCAATTATAATGCCACATGGCGAATGCTCTTCTGGAGATCCACAGAAAGACTCCGAGAGGTCAAAAAGGCATCATTTCTCATAATGGCATTAATGGCATATGTTATGAGAAAAGTAATAAACAGAATTTAGCCCCTAGTACTATGTTACAAAGAGAAAATATGAATATGGTTATTAAAGACAAAAGAAGACAGTACCACAAAAATAAGAAAAGAGCTATTTAGGGCTAAAGTGCAAGTGTGTAAGTGCGTGTGTGTGTGTGTGTGTGTGTGTGTGTGTGTGTGTGTCTTTTGGGGCAAAGATGAGATTAGAAAAAGTAGAGATATCCAAATTACAAAGGTTAAAAGCAAAGGCTATAAAATTGGCTTTAACCAAAGGTAGTATGAATCAATGAAAGACTAAGAGGTATAGTCAAACAGCAAGAAAAAACATTCTAGAAAGATCTCTCTCATCTGTGTCTTGTCACAAATGCCCAAGTACACCGGACACAGGCTGAAATAACAAACCAACAAACAAAAAACCCAAATGAATAATAAATTATGCCCTAAATCAGGGAAAGAAGCATTTAAACAATTAATAAAAAAAAAGCATACAAAGAAAAAAAACACAAAAAATATACAAGTTATAGAACTGATTCAAACAATAACGATTCAAAGGGGCCTTTATTTCAAAAGGAGCTTTTATTAAAGAATAAAAGCTGGGTGGTAGTGGTGCATGCCTTTAATCCCAGCACTCAGGAGGCAGAGGCAGGCTCATCTCTTTGAGTTTGAGGCCAACCTGATCTACAAGAGTTAGTTCCAGGACAGGCTCCAAAGCTACACAGAGAAACCCTGTCACAAAACAAACAAACAAACAAAAACCAACTGAACAAACAAACAAAACCAAGTCCCAAATTCAATAATATATAATTCAAACTATTTAGTGCCCAGCTAAAACTATTAAATATTAAAACAAACTATGAGGGAAATGCATTAGTCAACAGAAACACAGCAATAAATGATAAAGATAGTAGAACTAGTAAACAATAAGTTTAATAATTTTAGAGATGCCAGCAAGATAGCCAACTAAAAAGTTCCTAACACTTGCTCCCTCCCCAAAAGATAGCAGGACAACCAATAAAAACTACACTTTGATGAAACCAACACAAGAAGGACCAGCATGTCATGAGCTCTGCAGAACCCAGAGCCGAGAGTGGCCTCATACAGGATGAAAGAAAATATGTCATCTTCACAGTTCAATCCCCAAAAAGCAACCAGGATGAATTTCTTACTGTAGGTAAAAGGGAAGTAAGAACCTCCAGTAACCCCATCACCACCCTGAACACTTATAGTCCTCATAAATATTTAATTTATTTATTTATTAAAGATTTCTGTCTCTTCCCCGCCACTGCCTCCCATT
>NW_004949103.1:9119869-9137645 GCF_000317375.1 Microtus ochrogaster
AATGCTGCTATGAACATAGTAGAGCATATACTTTTGTTGTATGATAAGGCCTCTCTTGGGTATATTCCCAAGAGTGGTATTGCTGGGTCCAGGGAGTCCTCATAAATATTAAACACAGTTGAAAGAGCTAACTAGAGATCACACAGCAGTGACATACTACAGAGGGAGCCAATACTATATCCTATCTCCTACCCACGTTTCAGAACCAAACACAACTGCTAGAACATGCCTTGCTCCAGAGGGAAGAAGTCATGGCATCCTTCTGTCTCTAAGGCTTTGTGATCAGTCACCCCTCCCTGCTGGTGGCCCATGATACAGAATTCACAAGGAATCAATGCCCTTGTCACCATGATTATGTCCTATATCTCAGACAAAGTAGTACCCCACCTCCAGAGAAACAGTACCTTGGTCATCTTACTATTCCCAGACCGAGATGGCACACTGTCTCCTGTGCAAACTAAAACCAAGGCTCCTGGGCCTATAGTACTGACTGGTGCCTCTGAGTCACTGCTCATTAGTTTTGGTTTTATTTTTTAATTTTACTTTACATGTATGGGTGTTTTGCCTATGGAGGCCAGAAGAGGGCGTCAGATCCTCTGGAACTGAAGTTACAGAAGATTGTGAGCAGGTTGGGACACTGAACTCAAAAGCAGCAAGTACTCTCATAAATCACTGGCCTATCTCTCTAGCCTTAGATACCAGTTTTTTGGCTAATCTACAACCAAGTCTGCCTCAGAGATTGACCCTCTTCCAAGACTCAAGTGCCACACAGGTTTCTGTAATCCTAAACTCAGAACTCAATTCTCGAGCTGCTTTCAGAACCTACACTCTGAACTATGGCATCTCTTTCTAGTCTGACATATTAGACAAAGTCAAATGCTGTGCTGGTAGGTCTCTGGAAGGTTCCAGTGCATAAACAGTGGCTCACCAAAGGGGCGAAAGAAGGAATAAATAACAAAGTGCTGTGAATGACAAGATTACACTATTTTAGAAGCAGTTATCCTCCCTATAATAAGCTTTGTAATTTCTCCCATACAAGAGTATACTGAAGGTCAAGATTATTCACTCAACTCAGGGCCTTTGAGCAGCCAAGCATGGCCCATGGAGAGGCAATGGGTATGTTACTCTCCTGGAGCCTGACATAGCACAGAATCCAGCTCCAGTGGCAGGCCTAGGAAGCAAGAGCACAGCTCTGCCACCCTATATCCTATGCTGAGCCAGAAAAGTAACATAAGCTGGTCCTGCCAAAGTCATGAGAGGTGGCCAAGATGCCCAGCATCCCGACAGCAGCATTCCAGGAAGGAAGCAGGGTGACTTCCGAAGGATGTAGATACTAACAGCTTAAATAAGACAGTACCTCATATCCATGCTCTATTACTCAGCATTGTATTTTGATGGAACAACTGATACACAATGAAATATTTTCACGCTATATGTGAACTTACTTTTTGCTGCTGCATTCCAAGACCAAATGCACTTACTTAAAATGAATGGCAGCGTGCCTTCAGAGATGCTAACAGCCTCTGTGAAAGAGTTTCACTATTTTTAAAAAGCATCTGGAAGAACAGCATAAAACAGCAGAGTTTGAATAAGATGGGAATGGTGGCACAGGTATATAATCCCAGTACTTGAGAAAGAAAAGGCAGGAGCAACATGAGTTCAAAGCCAGTTTTGGATACATAGTAAATCTGGGGTCAATCTGGACTACCTGGGTTTCTGGATCTAAATAAATCCCTTACTCCCTGTAGTGGTTTGAATAGGTATGGTCCCCATGGAGTCATGTGTTTGAATGCCTGGCCCATAGGGAGTGGCACTACTAGGAGGCATGGCCTTGTTGGAGAAAGTGTGTCACTGTGGGGGTAGGCTTTGAGGTCTCATACACTGGGTATAGCTTGAATTGTGAAACACAGTCTCTTTCTGCTGATTACAAATCAATATGAAGAACTCTCCAGCACCATGTCCTGCCATGATGATAATGGACTAAACCTCTGAAACTGTAAGCCAGCCCCAATTAAATGTTTTCCTTTATAAGAATTGCCATGGTCACTGGGCAGTGGTGGTGCACGCCTTTAATCCCAGCACTCAGAAGGCAGAGACTGGTGGATATCAGTAAGCTCGAGGCCAGCCTGGTCTATGGAGCAAGTTCCAGAGAAACCCTGTCTTGAACCACGCCCTACCAAAAAAAAAAAAAAAAGGTTGCCATGGTCATGTTATTTCTTCACAGCAATTAAAACCCTAACTGAAACATTCCCCCACCTACATACCTCCACAAAAAAGACAAAACAGTTTGAAGGCATCTTACACAAAGAGAGAAAGGTACTCTTAAACATCATCACAGTACCAAATGGGCTACCTTTCTATACTTTGGCAGCCAGGGAGATCACTACTACTGTTTTGTTTAAATAAATGGGATGTCTCAAAAAACAGCATGCTTTTAAATGTTGTGTCTGTGCCCACAGATGACTGTGGCTGTCAATCTCAGTCACAGAGGAAAACTTTTCAAGCAGTTTGAACTTGTCAAACTGCTGCGATTAAGTGATAGCTGCTGCTGTAGCAGGTGGTATAATGAATGATCAGCCATAAAGGAGGAAAATGATCAGATTTCCTTATCAGCCCTCCAAAAATTCATGAACATCCGGGATGTGGGTATAGGATGAATCAAAGAGTTCTAGGGAGGAGTATTGTATGCTATTTTTCCTAAATAGAAAATTCTCTCTTAGAGGCAGAAGCTCAGAAGACTCTACATTCATAAAACTTACTAGGCTCAGGAAGTTCACCACACTTAAAAGATTCAGCTCAGGGTTCACAAGGCCCTTTCCCAGAATCACACAAGCAGTAAAAAATTGTGGAGGATAATAAAACCCTACTGCAGAGCTGCCTGACAGGGAACTCTAGGTACGACTTTTGTGACTCATGGTGGGTGGCCTTCTCAGTGATGCAGCTACCTTTATACTCATGATTAGTATCAAGAGACTCCAGAGAGCCAAACAATCTTAAATTACACAGGGTGAGAGACAAATTTCTATTTCTAAACTTATTACATAGCTACAATCATTGAAATAGTACTATCATTTCTACTTATGTTAAAACACCATTAAATTTAGTCAGATCAATTGGATAAACAAAATCCAAGTAGAAAAGTTATCAAAATGATCTGTTTATAAATGACACTGTATGTAGAAAACCTTAAAGAATCCACACACAAACTCAGGAGTATAAATCAGCTGAAGAGCGCTTGTCTGACATGTGCAAGACCCTAGAAATCTAGTCAATACAGGGAAAAGGAAGGGGAAATCACATACAAAGCACAGTTAACAATAATAAGCTCAATAAAATAAAGGAATAAACAAACCAACACACAAAAATCAATTCCAGTTTTAAATATTTCCCCACCATGGGGACACACACCTATCCAAGAACTTGGGAAGCTGGGATAGAGTTCTGAGGAATGTCTGTCTAAAATCAAATTATATTCTATGTACCAGAATGAACAATCTAAAAAGGAAATTAAGAAAGCAATTCCATTTACAGTAGCATCAAAATATTATGAAATATTTAAGTATTTGGCTCTATTTCAGCTTATTTTTAATTATGTATATAAGATTATGTTTCTGCATTTACACAAATGGACTAGGCATTGTTGATGTACTTACTGCCTATATTATATACAGTCGTGCTTACTGTATATAGTTTTTCTTGTATTAACTACAGCCTTCTTTTTATTTTAGACAAAAATGGGGGAATGTAGTGATATTTCATTTGAATTTTAATAAACAAAGCTTGCCTGAAGATTAGGAAATAAAATAGCCACACTGGTCAGCCATACAGACCAGGCAGTAGTGGTGGATGCCTTTAATCCCAGCTCTAGAGAGGAACATAAGACGTGAGGAGACAGGTCTCACTCAGCTGAGTCCCATTGTGAGAATCCTGGAGGCAGGATCACCATTTCGGTCTGAGGTAGAATTAAGAGCCAGTGGCTGGCTGCTTTGCTTTTCTTATCTTCAGGTTGAACTCCAATATCTGTCTCTGGGATTTTATTAATCATGCTACAAGTCTCTAACACTATGTAACTGGGATTGGAGAGATGACTCAGAATTAAAAGGATTTACTGCTTTTCCAGTGGACCCAAGTTCTGTTCCCAGCACCCCTATCAGGCTGCTCATAATCAACCATAATTCCAGTTTCAGAGGATCCACTGCCTCTGGCCTCAGCAGGCACCTCCACGTATGAGCAAATGCAGAAAAATAGACCTACACACATAATTAAAAATAAGTCTAAAGCCGGGCGGTGGTGGCGCACGCCTTTAATCCCAGCACTCGGGAGGCAGAGGCAGGCGGATCTCTGTGAGTTCGAGACCAGCCTGGTCTACAGAGCTAGTTCCAGGACAGGCTCCAAAGCCACAGAGAAACCCTGTCTCGAAAAACCAAAAAAAAAAAAAAAAAAAAAAAAAAAAAAAAAAAAAGTCTAAAAAGAAAGAGTATTCATATCCTAACAGCTCTAAGTGGGTCCCACAGCATACAGAAGACCTGGATGCTGAAGAGATCTGCCTCTCAGTTACTCAGATATTGAACAACTTACCCCTATTTTTCTCTCCAGTAAAAGAAAAGAGGAGTGGAGGCAATTAATATACTATGCTGAAGATTGTGCTTACAAGGCTGGGATGTCACAAAGTGTTAGAGCTCTTGTCTAACATACACAAAGCTCTAGGCTTGATGTCTAGCAGTGACAAAACTGGACATGGTGTGCCATGCACGCACCAAGTTGACACCTGGTACCTACAGAGTACCAAAGAGAGCACTGGGTCATCTAGAACTAGTTACAGAAGGCTTCAAGCTCTCATCAACTCCCATCCCATGTGGGTGCCGGGAAACAGAATTGTAGCTAGTATAAGGGCAGCCTGGGAGAGAGTGAGACCTTGGCTCAAAAAAGTAGCAAGTGTTGTTTTTAATCTCAGTACCTAGGAGGCAGAGCTAGGAGAATCTCTGTGAGTTCAAAGCCAGATTGATCTAAAAGGCAAGTGCGAGGCCAGTCAAAGCTACTTATTATTAGATAATCTTAGGATTATCTCAACAACAGTAGCAATGACTGGATACAGAACAACAGCAAGTTGGGTTACAAGTATTTCACAGCTATAAAAATCACATCAAACAATAACAGACACGCTTTCCAAAGTCCACAATATAAAATTTACTTCTGTAATGTCCTTGAGATAATAACTGACATATCTACCCACCAATATATATTATAAAAAATGTGGGGGCTGGAGAGGTGGCTCAGAGAGTAAGAGCATTCCCTGCTCTTCTAAAGGTCCTGAGTTCAATTCCCAGCAACCACATGGTGGCTCACAACCATCTGTAATGGGATCTGGTGCCCTCTTCTGGCCTTCAGGCATACACACAGAATATTGCATACATAATAAATAAATAAATATATAAATAAAATAAAATACTTTTAAAAATGTGGCCAATTACTATGCAATTAAACCTCTAAATGTATATTACTCTATATTTGACAATGTATTTGAATTGACTAAAATGAAACTTCATGAAGGACTATTGCTCCAGTACTTGTAACAAATAAATCACTGGCATTGTTCTTGAGTTCTCAGTAGTCCTCATTGTCCGCTATGTAAGTCCGGTTTTATCCCATGCTTTTTCAGACCCAGGCTAGCTGGTCTTGGTGAATTCCCAAAAGATCATCCCCATTGTCTCAGTGTATGGGTGTACCCCTCGCGGTCCTGAGTTCCTTGCTCATGCTCCCCCTCCTTCTGCTCCTGATTTGGACCTTGAGATTTCTGTCCAGTGCTCCAATGTGGGTCTCTGGCAATGGGTTTTTGATCCTACTGCACATACTGGCTTTGTGGGAGCCTAGGCAGTTTGGATGCTCAACTTACTAAACCTGGATGGAGGTGGGCGGTCCTTGGACTTCCCACAGGTCAGGGAACCCTGATTGCTCTTCAAGCTGATGAGGGAGAGGGACTTGATCGGGGGAGGGGGAGGGAAATGGGAGGCGGTGGCGGGGGAGGAGGCAGAAATCCTTAATAAATAAAAAAAATTAAAAAAAAAAAAAAACAAATAAATCACTGGCTTAAGGAAATCAGTAAAACTTAAATCAAAAACACAGTATTCCATCTGAGAATAGGAATATATCCACTTCCTAATAACTGAAACTGATCACTCACCTGAGACCATGGTCTGTGATCTGATAACATCCAGATAGACTGAGGAACAAAAGTACTCGTCCAGTCTCTTGGTCAGACTTTTCACTCCCAAAATAAATTAAGTCTTTTTCCCTAGGCAATGTAGTCCTTAATGCTTTTCTACACATTGCAGAAGTCGCTGGGAGTGTAGGCATAGTCCTTAGAGCTGTCCCTGTGCAACAGAATGAATGGCCACAATATGCAAAGGCTGGAGAAGCACAATGCTGCTGCCAACAGACACTAGTCCTTAATCCCACAAAGTCCTTATTGTAACAACCAGATGAGGAACAACCAAAGTTGGAGGCTGTTTCCATTACACAGAGACTTTCAACATTTCTATGTCTCCATTCTACTGTATCTTCAATATCGGCTAAATCTTCGGCATCCAGCATCCACACATAAGGAGAAGTCAAACTTTCAGAAGACACAGGTTTAGTCCAAGTGTGCTCGCTGTCTATTTCTTCACCAACACTTTTGTCAGTCAAATTGTGCAAATCGGCAAACTGCTTGGGGGATTGCATGGTAATGTCTTTATTTGTCCATGGACTTGAAACAGCCTTGCCTGCACTTTTCAAAAAGCCACTCTGGTAAGATGTTAGAACTCCAAGAGCTCTGGAAATCTTCTCTAGAGCCATGTCTGTGATTTTTTCACATCCAGACAGATCAAGATGCCGAAGACTCTGGCAGCAACCAAGCCAAGACCAACTGCAAGAGGGAGGAAGACGATTAAATTCTTCAAAAGCATTAAACTACATAGATACAGATGAGCATTAAATTATTTAAAATACAAAATAATCATTTTATTTCTAGAATTTCTATCATCAAGGAATATTTAGGACTAAGGGTACAAGAAGATACTAAGGTAAGTAATTAAAAAAAAAAACAAATATCACTGCTAAGCTAGTCATACATGGCAGAAAGTTAGTAGAAATGTAAATCAAAAAATAAATCAAGTGTTCTATCAAGTTACAGTTATACATGGCAGGAATTTAGAAGAAATATAAAATAGTATGAGTAAATAGTGAATATGTAAACAAGGAAATAGAGAATATTTTTACTGATTTCAGTCAGAATTCATTATATCCAGAGATTTAAAAATAACCTGTCAAATGCAGAATCGGAAATATCAGTCTGGGTAAGATCCAGATGTTCCAGGTTAGGACAAAGCTCTAAAATCTGCCTAACCTAAGAATGAAAAGAAAGTCACCATGAGGACATGTGGCACTTTAGTTAAGCAACAGACAACACTAAATATAACTCACTGGTTTTCCTAAGCCTGTATGCATACTGAAAGAAAAAAATTCACTTAACACATTATAAACTAGACATACTCAGTGTTGGTTTGTGTGGTGTATGTGGAAGGCAGAAGTTAATTCTCAGTATCTCCCTCCTGAACTTTAAGGCCACAGGTTCTGCTAGTGTAGCTGCCAATGGGTACCCATGTCTCCTGGCCCCCAGCACTGTGGTTACAGACATATGCCATTATACATGTATCTGCACATGCTGGGAATCCAGACTCAGGTCTTTGTGCTTGCACAAAAGGCACTTTATTAAACAAGCCATTTACCTCTCCAGTCTCTGAGCTCACATTTCTAGTAATCTTCTTAAAGTGTCTTAGAAATGAGACCCAGAAAAATCTACCTTTTGAAAGACTACCTAAAGTGATTGTATGTAGAAAGTCATAACATTTATAAAACTGGCTTCACCTCACTTGTCCATCTTGCTATGTCTTACTTGTTATAATCAACCATATAAAACTAAGACTCTCCATTTAACATCTATAAATCCCAATAAATAAACCTGCCTAGTTTCAGTTCCATTATCTATAGCAAAGACAATGATTCTTAAGCTACAAAGAATCCTCTAAGAACTGCAATTATATGAAAGCAAGCAGTGTACACCTACTCATGGGAAGACACTCTGTTCTTTCCCTCTTAAATAAACATTAATAACCAAAATAAAGTTGTTTCACTGCTATTTTTCTTAATACTCAAGCTAGTATTCATTTGTACATACCATTTTGCTGGAGACTGCAGAGCTGTATGCTAACACTAAAGTTTTTACAGAGGTACCAACATATGGCAGAACATTATGAATTAAGCCATGGAGTAAACGTTTTTCCATTTGTGCAATGCTGATAGCAATCGATTCCTCTGCAGACTCTTCTGTAAAATGAATTCAAACATCTAAGAACTAGATACACCAATTATAAGAAGGCCACTCAAAGGATGCATCAAGTACTAAATAGGAAATATTCTATGCTGCCCTCAAACTCCCTTTACAAGCAATTCGACTTTCAGGCAACAAGAGAAAGCTCTGAAGAGAATGTCGAATAGTGAAAGAACTGTAAAAATTCTTCAAGAGAATAGAGTTTGATACAAAGGAATAAATGATCTACAGTTTTTAAAGCAGCATCAGTTATTCTACCTAATTAAAAAGGAGAGTGAGAAGAGATGTGAAACAACCTCATTAGCTTTATCACCGTGAATCGTCAAGCAAAAAATGATGACACCTCGCTCCTAAGAAGTTAAACATGGCCTTTTGTACTTGACTTAAATGTTTATGCCAAGTTATACTTCTCTACAACAAACTACAGCTTTAGCTTGGTAAAACACTGTTTTCATAAGATGGGCGAAGGCTTGAGTTTAAGTCCCAATACTGAGTAAAACAAAAATTTACACTTCAATTTTATTAAAAAAAAATACTATAAATGGGCCTAAAATCTCTACCACCTTTCAGGATCCTATCTTTACTATACTTACCTAAATTCCTTATCTAAATATATCTACATAAAGCAGCTTAAAAGGTTAAAGATTTATTTAAAATAAAGTAGAATACAGTGGCTGAAAAGAATATGTGAAAAGAGTAACTGTTGACTATTTCACTGATTTCAAGTGTGTTAGAAATACCTTAAACTCCTCCTTAACTGGATACTATCACTAAAAATCACTTCAGCAAACCTTATTTATTTCACTACACTTTTATTCCTAATTCATTCTTCTACCCCCTACCTAGATGTGCTTTGTTTACTATAAAACCTAAAGTTACACACCATACTGTCTGCCACACATAAGCATATGATTGAAACCAACAAAAAAAGATCTCTTCCTTATTTAACAAATTTCAAACTCCTGAAACTATACCAAAATGTCCCCCTTCAACTCATGAAAACCTAAAATACATTAGTTACTAAAGTAAAATCATTGTAATTCTTATTTTCAACAAAGACCAGCCTACTTATTTTAGCTTTATAAACACCACTTTCAAACTCTACCTCATACAGTACTTAATTAGGGGGGGACCCTAAAACTGTGCAACACAATTAATCTTCAAATGATTTTTTTTTTCTGTAGCATTGGAGACTAAATCCAGGGCTTTACAATGTTATACAAGTGCTCTACCCTAAGTTATACCCACCCAATTCTCATAAATCCTAGTTCTTAACTCTACAATAACCCTGAGGCAAATGATATGACTTTATAAATAGACAAAACATCATCCATTCTCCCCCTCAACCACAGATGATTCAATAAATGCTGATAAACTGATTAATCAAAATCCTAAATCACATAATGTAAGCTGTAAAGCACTATAATGAATTTATTTCTATAAATATAATTTATTCCTACATAAAATAGCCATCATTTTCTGACTTTGTTCTTTTAATATAAAAATAGAAGAGAAACCACTCTATTTTAAAAAGTACTTCTAACAAGAAATTCTAAATGTACTTATTGTTCCTTCAAAATCTTCAGAGAAGGCTTTTTAAAAATCTTTAGAAAACATGAAGTACATGAATTTTAAGAGCCAATAATTATTAACGAGAATATCAGTTTTTTAAACATCATGTAATAATTTCCATTTCAAGCATGAAATACCAGATTCATCTCTATCGGCATCTTCATCCCATTCCTGAAAAGCACGACTTTCATCTTTCCTACTTCTCACCCATTCCTCGTCAGGTTCTGTGTCAAGTTCAGTGGCAGGACCACTGTACCAGTCACCTAAATGATGAATAAACAAGAGGAACAAAGTCAAATTAGATAGAAAGTTATTACGAAAAAGAATCCCCCATTCACACTTGAATTTTGGGCAATAGCTATTTTTACAATTTTTTAACCTACACATATAAGCAAAGGATTCAATTTAAAACACACTAAAAGAATTAGAGCTATATGACTTCAATCAATAGCAGTAATTACTAACCAGCAGTATTTTCCAGAGTACCTTTCTCTAAAACTAAAGAAAAAGAACTTCAAAAGCTTACATAGTTTGCTATATACCTGCTATGTATCTGTTCTCTAAGACAAGTTTTCAGTGATATCCTTTAAAAAAAATAAGCTTAATGATCATAATCCAATTTCTAAGAAAATAATTATCAGTATTTATAGGTGCAATTTCAAAAAAAAGAAATCACTGGAAATGACCTAATCTTTTCTTCCCTGCAGTAACTTCACTTTGGATACAGTAATAGCCTCATTCTGAGGACAGCTCACAAAGTACTCTGTGGTGGCCGGGCGATGGTGGCGCACGCCTTTAATCCCAGCACTTGGGAGGCAGAGGCAGGCGGATCTCTGTGAGTTCGAGACCAGCCTGGTCTACAGAGCTAGTTCCAGGACAGGCTCCAAAAAACCACAGAGAAACCCTGTCTCAAAACAAAAACAACAAAAAAAAAGTACTCTGTGGTGATTGGCCAGCAGTACACAATTAGATAGGAACAGAAGTCATAGATACTACAATTACAGTACATGTATTATATGTTCATGAAGATGGAGACAATAACAATTTATTAAATTCTTATAACATCTAGGGTTTCTCAACCTAGACAACACTGACATCTAAATCTGGGCAGTCCTTTGACTTACATTGCAAGCCTATGGATTACAAGGTACTTAGCAGCAATCTAGGCCTCTATCCACTAGACCCGTGGTTTTCAACCTTCCTAATGCTTTGAACCTTTAATGCAGTTCCTCATGTTGTGGTGACCCCCCAAGCATAAAATTATTTTCATTGCTACTTCATAACTCTAATTTTGCTACTATTATGAACCATAACGTAAATATCTGATACGAGACCCACAAAGGGGTAGAGATCCACAAGTTGAGAACCACTGCACTAGACAATGGTATAATAACCAGAACTAGGACAAGCAAAGGTGTCTTCAGACATTGGAAATATCCTGGACAGGGGCAAAAATAAATGTCATGAACAAAAAGAAATTTTAACCAAAGGTTTGGTCTCAATATGTTAAAAACAGAAAAAAGTGAAGTAGCATATTTAAGATGCAGTGGCTTCGTGAAATCAAACAGCATCACTTTCATTGGTATTCAGACCATCATTTGGATTTATCTTAATTCTTAATTAAAAACAGCTGAACAAGAAAAAGCTAACTCATTTTTTTACTCAAATTTTGCCATCCTACAAGTATGTGAAAAAAATTGATCCATATAAAATAATAATTCTGATCACTCCCAAAACACTAAATATCAAAAAAAACAACTTATTTTAAAACTGCATGAGAATGTGCCTCTAATTCCGGCACTAAGGAGTCTGATGCAGAAGGATGAAGATTAAGAGATCAGTTTAGGCACTAGATTAAGCACACTTTTCAAAACATAGTGCTGGAAAAAAAAAAAAAAAGAGGCAGGTGGACATCTGAGTTCTAGGCCAGCCAGCGCTAAATAGTAAGAATCTGACTTTTTATCAAATAAACTGTTTTTAAGTAAGGCTCACAATTCAAAATAGTCAAAATTTTGTTAAGAAATATGTATTTCCATTGCAAAATGTACTGTAAGAGGAAAGTGTATTAACTTATATGAATTTTAAGCAGACACTTAAAAGATACTTCAGAGACTGTTCAATTATCAACAAAACAATTGTGTAGTGCACAGTAACTATAAATCTCCATGACTACTTAACATGCTCAGGAGAAAAGTTCCTCTAAACCTTCAGATGTAAAACTAACTCAGTGCAAAAAAACTAATGTAATTTAAAGAAAAACACATTATCAATCATTGTAAAAAGCTATGTTAAAGACAAAAACAGAGTCGGTTACTTTAAACCATGGCCAAACAAGAACTGTACATAGCTCATCTTAATATTTTATAGAACTGAGTCTGTTTAAAACACTCAAATAATCCAATTATTTAACAATTCTAAAAATCAATTACATTTATTTTAAACTTCTATGAAAAGTTTTAACCATAGTCATATGTACAATGATGCAGTACAATGAATCTCTGTGTACCCATTTTTTATCTCCAACAATTATCAGCATCTTACCAATGTTCTTTACAATCCCTCTGACATATTTTCCCTAATTATTCTAAAGGAAATTGTAGCGATTATATAGTTTACTCACAAATACTTCACCATTGCTAGCTCTTCTAAAACATATACTAAAACCACATCAACCATAAAATCTATTTTTTGGCCAAACCCTCAAAGTTTCCTTTCCCTGGCATTAATCAAATTGAAAGTCCCATTTACCTACCTCTGGCCCAATGAACAGGGTAAAGATGTTTCCACAAAGATCCTGTTTTTGCCAGCTGAGACCACTTAGTACTGACTTGACTGCATCGACACAATTCTTGAGGATTAAGATAACTGAAAATGGACAGCATTACCTCAGGAGGAAGATGGGTTATACCTGTGGAGTGTTCTGACACTTCCGCTTCTGAAATAAAAAAGAAAACCTTTAACAGTAAGGCTACATGAGCAATGCAGTAAGAAATTACAATCACACAAGTAAAAGTCAGTGCCTGAAGTTAATTCCTTCCTGCTTGCAACACGAGAAAAGGAAATAACACGTATTAGAGGTAACATGGGGATGTTGAACATGTTAAGAACCCGTAGGGTTAAACTATCATGGCCCAGATCATACTTCATCAGTGGGAGCTACAATAATGAACATGGAATTGACTTCCTCTTACAAAGGCGTCATAGAAAAAACAATACTCACTTTGTAGCACAAGCAGCATCATTTAGAAAAGGAACCAAACAGGTTACACTGCTTTAAAGCAGCAAGCATACACTCAGCCAGATTATGAGATCTATAATGACACACATGCTCACATTTTCTATTCATGCATTAAGGCTCCTGTTAGTTCCTTCCTTGTGTTCCTTCTATGACTTTGATATTTAATGTAAAAATTCTATGAAATCTGATTTTTCTAATGTACAAATGCCTTAACCTATTTAAACTATATACCTATTCAGTAAGCATAAATGTC
Source organism: Microtus ochrogaster (assembly GCF_000317375.1). Taxonomy (NCBI): domain Eukaryota; kingdom Metazoa; phylum Chordata; class Mammalia; order Rodentia; family Cricetidae; genus Microtus; species Microtus ochrogaster. Next base: position 9,133,301 of record NW_004949103.1, read on the forward strand.
CCTGGTGCACTGGTAAGAAATCTTTTGTTATTAAGTATTTTAGAAAGTCACTAGATAAACAACTTCCTATGATCTTATAATTTGGTCTAATTTTTCTGAAAGAAAAATGAAAATGTGGAGTTAAGAAAAAGAATGAGTTGTCTCCAAAATAGTATAAAAATGAGACTCTTGTATATCTGGTTCTTCATAAAGAATTTTAAATATAGAAATGCTATGATCAAACTACTTTAAACTGCCACTTTTAAAATGCCAAATATTTTAAACATAATGCTGCTATAATTTGCTTTGAAGGAGAGGGAAAATTAAATGTGTGTGATGCTTTTAAACTCCATTTTATAGTTATAATTAAACAAGACACAACAGGCTTTGGTATGGTATTCAGGGCACAAGCTGTATTTCAAGAGTAAAGCTCAAAGCTTTATGGGTTTAATCATAGCCTCAACTTATAAAATTATTTTTGTTTAAACATGAATCTGACTACTTTAATATTAGAAAAATACCAATTTCAAAAATTTTACAGGACTAACACTGTCATTACCTATCAAGAAGCAGAAGAATTTCTGCTAGACTATGATGGCAACTATTTGGTTTCTTCTGTTTGTTTTTCTTTTGTCTATTCCCTGGCTGGCCTGGAATTTGCTATGCAGACTATGCTAGCCTCAAACTCAGAGATCTGTCTGTTTCTGTGCCTTCAGAGTGCTGTGATTAATGGTGTGCACAACCAAGCCTGAAACCAACTATATTTTTTAATGTTGTAAAAAACAATGCTATTGAGATAAATAAGAATAAAAATAAGGTAACAGTCTATTAGAAAAGGTAAACATCTATTTTATTTCTTGTATGAATTCTTAAAGTAACTACACAGAAAAGCTTTTCTTTGCTTTTCTCTCATACTCACTAGAGTATGAATATTACTAGAGATAACACTGAGAATGATAAACATCAGAGGATAAAAATAAAATTATAAAAGTTCCTTTCCTTAACTCAAAATGGAGTTATAGCCCCAATAAATACATAAGTTATACATATCTAGGAACAGAAATGCATCTAACCTAGCAACCACCACAGCTGTTGAGTTGTAGGCCATCAACTGTTCTCCACGACCAAAATGCATGACTGGTTTGATCCCTGGGAGGATATTATTGACTAGGAACCATGGCTCGGGGCTGCTTAGCATTTAGATATTAAGAAAGCTTTATACTGCATACAAACTAGGCTTAAAAAGAACCAAATTGCAAAACAGAAATATACAAGTTACTTTCACACCATTATAAAGTACAAAAATTCTACAGTGAACCATATGTAAGTCAAGGACAATGCTTATAAATTAACTGACTTTGGAAACTGATGAAAATACACGAAAATAAAAGATGGTATTGGAAGGCTGGAGAGAAAGACTAGAGGTTAAAACGCTGGCTGTTCTCCCAGAGGACCCAGGTTCCATTCCCAGGATCCACATGCTAGTACACCACCAACTATTACTCCAGTCCCAGGAAATCTGACACCCTCTTCTAGCCTATCCAAGAACTGAATGCACGTGCTACATAGGCATACAGCAGGCAAAACACCCATATACATACACTAAAATAAAGGAAAAAAATTTAAGCCTGTCAGTATGATCAAGGGAACTCAGAAAGCTATCTGATACATACTGCTCTGAACACACCAATCCTGAATTTTCATTGGTCAAAAGTGCACTTATTTTATTCCTACAAATTCACCCAAGAAACATTACATTACATGTAACCCAAGCTTACAAGATGGAAGATTATAAACACTAAATTCTACAATAGAAACTACTGCCCTCAATTGTATTTTTAAATAAAACTAAATGGCTTAAACAGACCACAGTGTAAACCTGACAAATTATTCCTTAAACAAAATCTATAATTTGTAACAAAATGTCAATAACACTGTACTAACAAACAGTTCTGTCAAAATAGATGAATCTTACCTGTATCTGATTTTTCATCCACAGAATATTTGAAAAATTTCTGTCGCTCTTCAGCTTGATTCCACAGGCTGAGACCTCTAAGGAGTTCTGCTGTGTCCTTCTGTGAGCAATGCTGTGCAATCACTTTCTTTTTGATATCTTTAAGCTCTTCATAGGTAAAATATTCCATTAACATCGGCTGAAAAACCTAGATTTAAAAGTATTTATAGGGAAAGAATTTCAATTTACTCAAAACCTTTTACTAATGGCTCAAGCTGAATACTAGGAATGCACAATTCAAAGAGATAAAATTTATAGTTATTACCACTAAACTATCTAAATTTTTAAAAGAACATAAAAAAAGGATCTTTTTCTATGGTTTTGTAGGCCTCTATACAATTTAAAAAGAACAAGGTTTTCCTGTAGCAAGCTTGTTAAACAGTCAATCATTTTGTTATTATTAGACGCTTAGCCCACTACCTGCCTGTGGTGTGTGAGTAAGAATGGCACCCATAGTCTCTTATGTTTGAATGATTAATCATTAGGAAAATGCACTATTTAAGAAGGATTAAAAGGTATGGTCTTGTTGGAGGAAGGGTGTCAGTGGAGGTGGGCTTCAGTTTCAAAAGGCCTTGTCAAGATCTGTGTGTGTGTGTGTGTGTGTGTGTGTCTGTCTGTCTCCCTGCCTACAATCAGGAAGTAGTTCTTAGTTACTTCTCTAACACTACACCTGCCTGCTCCCTGCAGCCATGCTCTCTGTCATGATGATAATGGACTAAGCCCTGAGACAATATGCAAGGCTCCAATTAAATATTTTCCTTTTGAAGAGAGTTGCTTTGGTCATAGGTATATCTTCACAGCGATAAAACAATGACTAAGGCACTGCCTTCTGATACTACTGAATTCTACCAAAATAGGGCCTTTTCTTAGATGAATACACTACCCAGTATAATGAAGGCCAAACAATCCCAACTCAGTTAAAATGAACTATCCAACACTGTTCTAATTGCTATTATTTTAGTTCAGTGGGTCTTATGGAACTTTACAGAGAGTTCTTCTACAAAACAGTCCTAATCTCCAATGAATAGGATTATAAATCTTTGAATGAGGAACCAAGGCTTTGTTGTTGTTTCCAGTTTCATCAATAGAAGAAGAAACAGGTACAAACTACTCTTAAGGGTAGGCTATATGCCCAGCAGTAGATGGCCAACAAAAACCAAGCCAAATGGTTTCTTCCTCATGTCATTTCGGGGCTCTTCTTTCTTTTCTTTTTCAATCATACATTATATGTGTGTATGTGTATATATGTGTCTGTGTGTGTGTAAAATAAGTACATATACATGCCATATATAAATATGTGACAACAGATAGGTATTTTTCTTCTCTTAAACTAAGCATTTTTCTTTTTTCTCTTTTTTTTTTGAATTGAAAATAGGATTTTCTTTTTCCTCTCACATAATATATCTTGGTTACGGTTTCCCCTCAGGGTCCCTTACATGCATATTACGGTTTCCAGTTTGGTGTTTTTATGGGATTCCCAAGGGTGCAAATGAGTGGGTCTTTGATTCTTGTGCTTTGCTTGGGTTCTTTTCCTTCTGTTTGTTTGCTGTGTCCAATTCTAATGCATTAGGTTTTGTTTTATCTTACTATATTATATTATTATCCCATAGAAGCCTGTTTGTTTTCTAATGAGAGATAGGAAAGGGGAAAGCTAGGAGGAGTAGAGAGAGGGGAACCATAACCAATATATATTATGTGAGAGGAAAAAGAAAAAGGTTTTCAATTTAAAAAAAGGAGGAGGAGGAGAAAGAAATACTTAGTTTAAGCACTGACTACATATCACGTTATAAAAAGTAACTATAATGAGATGTGATCAAGTACCAATGAAAGAGCACCAAATCAATGCCTCCCATTCCGGGAGGAATTTAGAAAGTAGGCTGCATTTCCTTTTGTTTAACTCAAGCCAATTTTAAGGGGAAACCATAATTGTGCATCACAATAAATGATTTACAGCCTAAAAAAAAAGTATACAGAGCCCAACAAGGGGGTGAGTAGATAAGAGTATTTGTTTAGGTTTTTTGGGTTTTTTTGTTTGTTTTTTTTTTTTTCGGTTTTTCAAGACAGGGTTTCTCGGTGGCTTTGGAGCCTGTCCTGGAACTAGCTCTGTAGAGCAGGTTTTTGTTTAGTTTTTGTTTTTGTTTTTTTTTTTTCTTCAAACTAAAGCTGGAGAGATGGCTAGTCAGTTAACACAACTTGCTGGTCTTGCAAAGGGCCTGGGTTTGGCTTCTAGCACCCATATGGCGACTCAAAATCATCTGTAACCTCAGTCCAGGGAATCTAGTGTCATCTTTTGGCACACAGTGTACACACAAACATATAGACAAAACATAAATCGAGAAGGGGGGGAGGGAG
>NW_004949103.1:9137745-9142898 GCF_000317375.1 Microtus ochrogaster
AGAGAGAGAGAGAGAGAGAGAGAGAGAGAGAATGGTCCTCATAGGATAGTTTCTCTGTATCTTAAGCTGGATACTCATTATGGAAAGAAGAAAAATTGTTTGCCAGGTATTTACTGTACACTATTTTATATACATGAGGCACAACAGCGATAAATTTAAAATCACCATTTAATTATTCAAGTCCACTCAGGAAAAAAATACTAAAAGCTCTTTAAATCTAGCATACAGAAAATATTTAAAGATTTACAGAATCTTCTAAAGGTTACGAAAAATTAGTGACAATTATGAACATATATCACAGTGCGATCACACATCACACACAAAAATACATATTTCTTAAGTAATTAAATTCATTCCTTCAGTGAAAGTAGCAAACTTTCTAAATAAAAATAAATTCTCACTGGATGCCATTCATGTTCCCAAAAGAATGCAGAGGATTCTGTCTACCAATAGAACATATTCTTTTTATGCATTATTTTGAAGAAATTGAGGCAAAATTATATTTTCTATTAAATTATGAATATAAATCACAACAAAGAAAAACTCTGCTTACCTCTTCTTCCTCTTTCATGTGAGGAAGAAAATCTCTTGTAAAAGCCTCCAATCTCTCTTTCAGCTGTTTTGCATAATTTAACTGCTCATACTCATTCTAGAAACAAACAATAATACACATTAGCAGGAAGTAAAGACATATATCATTAAAGCAGCACTCAGGAGAGAGCAGCAAATAGATCTCTAAGTTTGAGGCCAGCCTGGTCTCATACCAAGTTCCACACCAACCACGACAACATAGCAAGACAGTCTCAAATATACGTATAGGTTTGCTTCGTTCTATGTTGCCTGATTACAGGAAGTCAACTTAGTCTTTTAGCATAAACAATGTCCTTAGAGTTAGGATGCAGCGCAAGGCTGGAGCACTTATTAACATGCCCCACACTGTACACTCAGCCTTGGCACCACCGCCCACTCACAGTCCTTAAATAATAAGCTTTGAATTCTTTAGTAACCCTAATCTTTGGTTGTTTTTTATTAATTTTATTAAAATATAGCAAGTATATTTTAAAATATACTATAAAAAAGGTTTTATAATACATTTTATGCTATCCTTACAGATCACATATTACTATTACCATTTATAAAGGCAAGAAACATTTTAGAGTTCTAGATAACTCTCAACAGCCAAACATTTCTTCCACACATGAATTAAAATTACATTTCCCTGTAACTCATTCATCTGTTCTCTCTTCTCAATGAAAAAAATATGGGAAACTTAGAAAACAATGAAATATTTTAAAAATATACTGAAATTGTGGTGATTTGAATGAGAATATTTCCCAAAGGCTTTAGCATCTGAATTTTGGTTCATAGTGGCACTGCTTAGGGAAGACTTGGGGGTGCAGCCTTGCTGAAATAAGTATGTCATTCAGGGCAGAATCTGAGAGATAAAAATTCTCATCATTTCCAGTTCAGTCTCTCTACTTCCTGCTTCCTATTTGTGGTTTAAGAACTGAGTACTCAGCTCTCAGCTGCCAGTTCCCATCATACCTACCTGCTCGCACGCGCTCGCGCTCGCGCTCGCTCTCTCTCTCTCTCTCTCTCTCTCTCTCTCTCTCACACACACACACACACACACACACACACACACACACACACACACACACACACTGGAATGTTTAGGGACTCATCCCTCTGGAACTCAAAGCTCCAAATAAACCCTTTGATAAATTTTCTTGGCCATGGTGTTTTATTACAGCAATAAAAAAGTAACTAAGAGCTGGGCGGTGGTGGCGCACGCCTTTAATCCCAGCACTTGGGAGGCAGAGGCAGGCGGATCTCTGTGAGTTCGAGACCAGCCTGGTCTACAAGAGCTAGTTCCAGGACAGGCTCCAAAACCACAGAGAAACCCTGTTTCGGGAAAAAAAAAAGTAACTAAGACAGGTACTATTTCATTCTTTCTTTGGCCAGTTTTTTCCATTTAGATAATTTATTCAACTAATTTCCAATATTCAGCTCAATGTTGAATTCTGCTGGGATTCTACACATCCTTTAAGCATTTCCATGTATGGCTTCCAATTGCACTTGTATGTTAATAATTATCAAATTTGCTTTTCACACTAGTTCATTCTTTCTGCTCTTCAAATCTACCAGTGTCTTCTCTTCCTATTAATACATGGTTATATTATGTAAAAAGTTCAGAATAAGGCTTAATCCCTAGACCTCTTTCATGTACAAAGTCTAATACAATTCTCTTTCCCCTTTCTTCTAGCACTTTATAAAATCAGAGTATTCCATTGGTCGTAGGTCCTACATAATTTTCAAGTATGTACCTTCCCCTATATTTTTTAAAAAGCACTACTTTGGTTCAGACATTACTAACTACATAATACACGACTATGTTATAAAATACTAAGCGTACAAAGGAGCATTCAATAGAAAAGTTACCCTCTCTTCTGCAACCATTCAGTATGCTTTCCTCTACTAACCAACCACCTCCCCTCTGGATACAGACCAAGGGTTCCTCCTTCTACAGACTACTGGTAGAATTCTTTAGTTTGTTTTCTGGTCTTCAAAACTGATCCTCCAAGTGAAGGGTATATGGTGGCTTGATGGAGTTATAAACTCCTATGTTTCACTGAACTGAAAGGGTTAAATGAAGATTAACTTTCAAATATTTCTAAGACAAATATAATTAAGAAAACGTACATACATCCTTATCGTAAACTGCATGCATTTTCTTTTTCAATATTACTTTGTTTCTAAGATAAAAATCTCACTATGTACCCTTGGCTGGCCATGAACTAGTGAACCTCCTGCCTCTCCCTACTGAGCACTGAAACCTCAGACGAGTGCCACCATTCATGCCATAAAACTGAAACCGTCATCTTTAACCACTGTGCTCCTACAATAGGGAAAATAAAAGACGTAAACACTATGACTTCCATTCCATTTTTTTCCACTTTACAGACTGCAGTCAAGACCTTTTATGCTAGCAAAAACTCTCCATCTTCAATTTTATTTTGTTAGTTTTGTTTGAGAACAGATCTCACTATGTAGCCTTAGCTGGCCTGGAACTTACTATGGTCTACCAGGCTGCCCTTGAACTCATAACGATTCACTTCCTTCTGACTCCAGATTGCTGGGATTAAAGTATATGCTTCTAAATCTGGCACCATTTTTAATTTTAAATAAAATATATGGACTGAAGTATTATTCTAAACAAAAATTATACCTTTAGTTATTAGTACCTACATTAATACCTTTGTTTTTAAGAATTCAACAAATGTTTGTTAACAATTTTGGTAGTTAAAATTTCAACTTACAAAACTTTAAAATTTGGTAAACTTTATTAGGCATGACTAAAGGGCCAGTTCCAAAGACTCTTACCAGACTTGAGTTAGATCCTCTGAATCCTCTTTTCAATTAGGTAGGGCCTTAGATTCTGTCGTTAGCCTCTCAGGTCAATTTTGGTAAGAATCCTACTGAGGCAGTTAACAATAATCATCTGCTTTCAGTTTCTGACTATGACGTATCTCATCACAGCCCTTACTACTCTCTCAGCCTCAAGGATTTCATACCCTGGCTATCTCAGGAAAAATCCTGAAAAGTTAATTCTTTTATCCTTTTGGTCCTAATGTTTTTTTCTCAGTAATTTTTCATCCACTGGCTCTTCCTTGCTTCTTCTTGGCTCTGAACGCCTGTTTTTTTCTTGTATTCAAAACTGACCTTTCTCTGCCTTACTACAAGCCTCCACTGTAACCATTCCTCATGCACAGCCTTTTTAGCCATCATGAATAAATCAAGTGTTTTTCTTTAAAATAATACCATTTACTAAAGTTGCTAATAAAAATTACAGAGGCAGAATGGCACTATATCCAACACTTACATATCAATTTTTCAACTCACCTTAACATTCTTCAGCCCCTTTTCAAAGAGACTAAGCATCTCGGAGAGTTTATTGTCAGAATGTACATTGTAGATGGTCTGACTGCGTTGCTGAAGTAAACCAATAATGTATTCATTCTCAATTTGCTCATGCATTTTAAACTCCTTGAAAGTAGCATATAGAGACTGCAGAAGAGCACGGAAGTCGTTGTTGTTGGAAAAGTTGGTTTTAGAAAGCTGAATAAAAATTTAAAAAGACAGTAAGTAAATAGATGCAAATAAGAGACAATGTAACAAGAAACTTCCAACGCATACCTAAAGTTTTGTTCATAGCAAGGTATTTCCTTTATATCAATTACATTAAAGCACAAAGAAAAGATGTTCATAAAATAATAATTCATAGTTGTATAATTTAAAAGTGCCCTAGACTAAGAATATGTTGGCTGGCATTCTCAAATACCTGAAGATAAAGGAAAAATATCACATAGTTTACTTAAGTGAAAAGATCAGACCAAGTTCCCTTTATGCCTAAAAGGCCCTTTCTCTGTATCATAATTATACCAAAGACACCTAGAAGGATAAGCCTGGGATAATATGGCTTCTTTTCCTTAGTTCAAAATGTTCTTCATGCTCTTACACTACTACCATTTAAAAATTGGAAAATACTTCACTATAGTTTAAATTTCAGTGTCAAGATCAAACTGTTTAGGAAATAGTATAAAATATAGTTATTACATTACTAGATAATTTAAGAGAAGTGCACATACACACACACTACACAGACGCACTTTTTTTTTTTTTTTTTGAGCGAGGGAGTCTGTATGTAGACCTGGTTAGCCTCAAACTCACTATGAAAACAAGGCTGGTCTTGAACTCACAAAGACCCATTTGCCTCCACACCCCAAGAACTGGGATTAAAGGCATGACCAACCACACTCACAAGAGAAGTATATTTTTAAGAAAACTGTCAAAAATATGTAACACCTTAAGTATGCCATCGTTTTTTAAATTCTACTATTCAAATGGAGAAGAATTCCTATTCCAGTGTAATTCCAAGCTTTGACACTTAACAGAAAATTAAATTCTAAACTAACTCTTAAATACACACATAAAGAAATTAGTTTCTGCTGGGTGGTAGTGGCACAGCTTTTAATCCCAGCACTGGGGGGCAAGGGGGAGGCAGAGGTAGGTGAATTTCTGTGAGTTCAAGGCCAGCCTGGTCTACAAGAGCTAGTTCCAGGATAGGCCCCAATGTTACAGAGAAACCTTGT
>NW_004949103.1:9143020-9145083 GCF_000317375.1 Microtus ochrogaster
AGTGGCACATGACTTTAATCCCAGAGTTTAGGAGGCAGAGGCAAGTGGATCTCTGTGGGTTCAAGGCCAGCCTGGTTTACAGGGTCGACTATGCTCTGTCCCCTCACCCCCCACAGACTCATGTGTTTGAATGCAGGCTTCATAGGGAATGACACTGTTGGGAGATGTGGACTTATTGGAGTAGGTGTGGTCTTGTTGGAGGGAGGCTCTGAGGTCTCATATATGCTCAAGCCATGCCCAGTGCGCCAGTTCACCTTCTATTGCTCGGGATGTAGAACTCTCAGCTCCTTTTTCAGCAACATGTCTGCCTACATGCTGCCAGGCTTCTCACCATGGTGATAATGGACTAAACCTCTAAACTGTAAGACAGCCCCAATTAAAGGTTTTCCTTTATAAAAGTTGCCATGGTCATAGTGTCTCTTCACAGCAACTGAAACCCCAACTTAAGACACTGCTCTACATAGTGAGTTTCAGGACAATTAGGGCTATATAGAGAGACCCTGCCTAAATAAATAAATTTAAAGTAATATTCAAAATCTTCTATTATCTTTATTAAATCTAATTTCTATTGTTCAATTTAATTACAAATTCATTTTAAATGGGAAACAATTGGGTTAAATATAACAGGTAGATATATATTAAAGGGCAAATGTTACTAACACCAAACTTCTTAGGCTTCCTTTTCAAAGTGAGGTCCTGTCTTCCTGAAAAGGGGGGCACTCTAAGTGTCTTACTAGCCTTCCACAGCAAGAACTGCGGTGAAGAACACTGAAAAAGAGGACATTAAAACTGAAGTAAAGCCAATCTGCAGAGAACAGAACTAAGTATCTTCTTTAAAAGGCAGTAAGTATTAGCAAAAGAATCACAGAGATCCACAGATTACTAAGATTCCCTAAGAGACTCAGTTCTATCATTTATTTAGCTGGGTAACTTTTGTCTCTTAAAGCCTTTGATTCTACTTGATGCTAACTGGGAACAAAATGCCTATACTTCAAAGCATTATCATTGTTTAAAAATTAAATATTCATTTTTATAAATTTGGATACTTTTTGCTCTATTCTAATCATCAGTGAAAAGCTATGATGGGCCAGATACTGTTCTTGGTACATGAGAATACACAGGGAAAAAAAAAATAAAGATCTCTGCTTTTATGGAGCTGACACTCTACTGAAGAGAAGAAAATGAATAGTTAACCATAATACACGAATCAATCATCTAGCGCAGGGGTTGGCAACATTTCTGTAGAGTCAGACAGTAAATATTTAAATTTTCCCAGGTTAGAGGCCTACACCAGCTACTTAACTCAGCTGCTACAGCCCAAGGAGGAATCCTAGCTAAAATGTAAGCAGAAGACTATTACTTTATTTCTATAAAATTTTGTATTTAATGACACTGAAGTTTAAAGTTTCATACAATTTTCACATGTCACAAAATAAGCTTTCAACTATTTAACAATGTAAAAATAATGCTTAGCTCTTTTCCACATTAGAAAAAATTATGGACAACAGACTTGAAGAAATTCACAATTCAGATTTTAAGAATGTTCTGAAAAACCACACGAGATTACAGCAAGCTTCATTAGTGGCTAATAGCTGCAAATAATACCATGGGTAGTTTTGTTTAAATCGGGTTTGGGGCTGTTAGGGAGGGCTTTAAAAGTCTTAGTATAAGAGGCTGGGTGGTTCAGCAATAAAAAACACATCCTGACAAGCACAAAGCTATAGGTTTGATCTCAAACCCAAAATGAAAAAAAATTGTTAGTAGACACATGACATAAGTAAAAAGGATTAACAAAAGCCGTAAACTTTTGATGCCCACAAAGTATACAGTACACTGGAGAGTTGAGAAAGTCCGTACAGTTAACAACTAATCTGTATTTGAAAGTTACTAATAGAGTAGATCTGAAGCCTGTTTTTCTTCTACTGATACAAAAACTTAAATATGTAATGGATGTGCTAATAATTAGATTGAGTAACTATTAAACATTGTAAGTGTATACCATACCACTGTATATCCTGAATATATATAATTTTCTCAATTTTATATGTATGTATATATATATA
>NW_004949103.1:9145183-9152615 GCF_000317375.1 Microtus ochrogaster
AAAAGCTCAAGAGATGGGGGAAGAAGGAGCAGAAGCAAAGGAAGGAATGAAAAGATGGAGGAAAGAAAGGGGGAAGGAAGGAAAGAAAAATACTTCTGAACATAAAAACGCGAAGGGGATGACAGTGAAAAATATGATATATATATATTGGTTTTTTTGAGACAGGGTTTCTCTGTGGTTTTGGAGCCTGTCCTGCTGGAACTAGCTCTTGTAGACCAGACTGGCCTCGAACTCACAGAGATCCGCCTGCCTCTGCCTCCAGAGTGATGGGATTAAAGGCATGCGCCACCACCGCCCGGCTTCTCAATTATATTTTAAAGCTAAAAATAAATCAGATTTGAAAAAGTGCTTTCTGGAAGGAAAACTAGTTTCATTTCTATTAAATCCTTAATATTTGTTGCCATGATGAATACATGAACAAGATCAAAAACAAAGAAAAAAAGAAAAGGGAAACGGGGTTCATTTTTGTTTGTTTGTTTTTGTTTTTCGAGGCAGGGTTTCTCTGTAACCTTGAAGCTTACCTGAACTCACTTGGTAGACCAGACTGTCCTTGAACTCACTGCTTCCAGAGTGCTGGGACTAAAGTCATGCACCACCACTGCGCAGCGGAAAGGGGGTTCTTAAGCTATGATCCCATCAATTTTTCTCCACATATAATTTTGTTATGACAGCCTACAGTATGGGAAAAGATCTTCACTAACCCCACAACAGACAGAGGTCTGATCTCCAAAATATACAAAGAACTCAAGAAATTGGACACCAAAAGAACACATAATCTAATAAGAAAAATGGAGTATAGACCTAAACAGAGAACTCTCAACAAAGGAAATCTAAAATGGCTCAAAGACACTTAAGGAAATGTTCAACATCCTTAGTCATCAGAGAAATGCAAATCAAAACAACCCTGAGATTCCATCTTACACCTGAAAGAATGGCCAAGATAAAACACTAGGACAACTTATGCTGGAGATTGCCGGGGAAAGGGAACACTTCTGCATTGCTGGTGGGAATGCAAGCTGGTACAACCCCTTTAGATGTCAGTGTGGCGATTTCTCAGAAAATTAGCAAACAACCTTTCTCAAGACCCAGTAATACCACTTTTGGGTATATATCCAAAGGATGCTCAATCATGCCACAAGGACATGTACTCAACTATGTTTATAGCAGCTTTGTTTGTCATAGCCAGAACCTGGAAACAACCTAAATGCCCCTCAACCAAAGAATGGATGAGGAAAATGTGGTACATTTACACAATGGAGTACTACACAACAGAAAAAAATAACGACATTTTGAGTTTTACAGGAAAATGGATGGAGCTAGAAAACATTTTGAGTGAGGTAACCCAGACACAGAAAGACAATTATCACATGTACTCACTCATGGGTGGTTTTTAAATATAAAGCAAAAAAAGCCAGCCTACAAACCACAATCCCAGAGAACTTAGACAACAAGAGGACACTAAGAGAGACATACATGGATCTAATCTACATGGGAAGTAGAAAAAGACAAGATCTCCTGAGTAAACTGGAAGCATGGGACCTTGGGGGAAGACTGAAGGGGGAGGGGAGAGGAGGGAGGATAGCAGAGAAAAATGTAGAGCTCAATAAATAACAATAAAAAAGTAATTTTGTTTTGGAATCAGAAGTTAGTGAATTTAACAATTAACAGAATATCCACGCTGTAGCTCAGTGGTAAAGCCTTTAGCATGAAGAAGGACCTGAAGTCAATCTTCAATACCATAAAATAAAAACAAAAAAACAAAAGAGCTAGGGCACACACTACACAACTCTTTAAATATCTATATGAATGGTTTTCTCAAAATTTTATTTGTTTCTATAAAGATGTTTAAGCACTTAAGATTTAGAAAAACCTGGACAGTATTTTAAGGTATACGGAAGCTTATAATGTGGTAGAGTCTAAAACTGTTTAAGTATTTGTTATTTCTTAAGACAACATTACAATATAGGTTTATCATACCCATTTTATAGATTAAAAAACAGGCTAGGAGAAATAATTTGTCCTCAATCGCATTAAATATTCAATAACGGAGATTCAGCTTCTGTAACTAATTTATGTCATAGATAAAATCTCTATCCCACACTGAAAGCTATCTTTTTGGATCCAAGACAGTAACGGGTCAGAATAATTGCTCCAAATCAAAGGTATCACTTTAAGGAACACAGTCCCCCCCCAGGAGATAAAGGGGAAGATCTAGGGACAGTTTAGTTTGTCACCAACAGAGAAGTACTACTGACATAGGTTGGGTATGAGCCAAGAATGTGACTAAAACATTTTACAATGCAGAGGACAGCCCCCACAACAAATTCTGTAGCCCAAATGTCAACTGTGCGTTAGCTGAGAAATGCTGCTCTAGGCAAGTGTTTCCCAAATATTGTTTACTACAAATATCTTGTCAGTCCCTCACTATATAAAATGGGTGAAACAATGCAATGAGATCCAAATGGAGAACAAACACTCAAAGATAATTCCGGAAAAACTATCTCCCTCTGTACTCTGGGAAGTATTAACAGTTCCACTTTCCTTTTCTAATGCTATGTCTAACGCACAAAGCTGATTTATGACCTACTAATGAGTCATAAGACATACTGTGAAAAACAAGGCTCTATGGTAGAATGAAAACTCACTAGTAGTCTACACAATAATACACTCTGGTGCCTCCACATTCAACAAAGAACCTACACCTACCAAGACACAACCAACCAACAGCAAAACAGTAACATGGTATATTTCATGGCTTTCTGTCTCAAGACACTGTACAGGCTAAAATATAAACGCTGGCCTAAAAACTGCCAAAAAAAAATGTAATGTAAAGCCAGTAAGTTCAAAATAGCTACAAAAAAACTAAGAATCCAAACATTACCACCCCAACAGCACTTTTTTTATTTTCTGTCCAATTAGCCAGGCCATACTTTCAGTTAACCAGAGATATATACTCAATGAAGAAGCTTTAGTATGCTCTGGCCAAATTTACAGATAGAAAAAATGACCTATAACTGTTTTGCATAAAAACAGAAATAAGCAACAAGTGAGGAAGGCTAAAAACCATTGCTTTCAGAGAAAGAAAAAAAAATCTAGGATTAAAATTCAGATTCTACTAATTGCTGAGTGAGCTAGGTAAGTTATTTAACCACTAAGACTATTTCCTCACTTTTAAATGTGGGATAACACTTGTCTTAGAAAGCTCTTGTAAGGATTATAAAAATAATGTCAGTGTGTAGTAAGAATCCATTAAACTCCCCGTTTCTTCCTCTCAGCTCAAAATTCAGTATTATGTTCACTAAGCCAACCTTCCCAAATGCCAGTACATTTTTACAGGTATACAGAATTAAAATGGAAAAACAAAAACAAAAACTGACCATAAAGCTACATTCAAGTTTCTGAAAGTAATCTATTCAACTTTGCATTTATCGTCTTCTTAGTTTTGGTTATAAAATATCCTTTTTTTATAAGTGATAAAAGTGGATGACACTTCTTAATATCCTTACTTGAAAAATTTAGGCACCCCTAAGTGCTTTCACCTGTTATTTTTAATGGGGGGGGGGGAGCTGCCTACATGTATGTCTAGGTACCACACGCCTATCTGATGCCGGTGGAAGACAGAAGGGAACATGAGATCCCCTAGAACTGAAGCTACAGACTATTGTGACCTGCCATCTTGATGCTGGGAAGAGATCTCTCAAGACCCTCCCTTCACCTTTTTTATAACTTGTCTATGAACACATCTGGAGATCTCTAGAGACACCGCATAACTGTTCTCAGAAATCACTTCAGAGACTACTCCTCATGCTTACTGTGGACATGACCATATGCTTCCTCCCTTCTGCTCCCACTGCACTCTTCCTGGATTTCTGTGTTATCATAGAAACTGGGGCCTCTAAGGAAGAGCACCCATATCTCACAATGACAACAGAAACTACTACAGGGCAGACAGAAAAGAATCAATGGAGTTAAGTTTTGAGGATTGAAGAGAATGCTGGAAACTGGGAAGAAAATGGGAAAAGCATTATCTACCATTTGGTACAAATTTTAACTACACATTCCAATTTGGGAGGTCAGTGAATTATCAAACAAGATACTCTGAAGACTGCTACAAAACACATCAAGAACTACTGTAGCTTCAGATGAAGATAATTAAGCTGGGAGTCTTAATACTGACTTGGGTGGTTATGGCTCTAGCTTACATAAGCCCTTACCTAAACCATCCAGACCTACAACTCCCCAGGTATCAGACAGAAACAAACAATAGTTTTCTTTGAGCCAAAGGTCTGTTGTCTGCATAGCAGAGATAAAGATACCGTTCCATACCACCTTTTTCAAAAACAAAAAGACAAAAATACGAAGTCAAAACAAAAAGTGCACACACACGCACACACACACACACACACACACACTATAGTCTGGTTTTTTTGTGGTTGAAAACTACTTCTGAGCAGAGTGTATATTCAGTGACAAGCCATTAGAGAAAACTAGGTATTAGTAAAAATTGCTTCTAGGTTAGGGGTGGGACTTTGCATCCACTTCCCCTTCTCAAAGCTTGTATTTTGTCTGGATACATTTCTTTAGTATGAGAAAACCCACAGGCAATACATTAAACTATATACAGGAATATTTAACGTAATCTGTAACAATGTAATAATTCGCTCTAAGTATATTACTCAAAACTTAGAAAAACTGATTTGATGCTCCTAAAAAAATTGTTTTATGAATATCCTATGTTTTACAAATTCAATACTGTGAATACAACTGAAATCTTTAACGGTTTCAGGATGATATTTAGAATATAGTGAAATCACATACTCTGTAGCTTTTTAGTTTTAACCAAAGTCTAGTTCTCATTTTGCAGTTTTACTAGAGGTTGTTTGGGTCAGATTTCCTTGATCTAAGAAACTAAAAGTAAGATGACAACAACAAACCTCGAAATGACAAACTAATCAAAACAACTCAATTCTTTAAGCCTATTCTGCCGTCAAAACCATTTTCCCACTTTTGCTCACAAAGGACATCCAGAGAACCTTCACTGGCCATTGAAGAAATGATGGAAATTCCTATGCAGCTTTTTCCTTCACTAAATTACCTTGGTCACAGTTAAGAAAACTGAAACTTTAGTAATCTTGATGAATAAAAGCGATAATCTCATTAACTACAAGCAATTAAATCAGAATTGGTGACTTTTTTTTTTTACAATGCTGGGAATAAATCAGTGGCAATTTTGACTAAAGCTATACCAAATCAAAAATGCTTTATTAAACTGGTTATGCAAGAGGGGACATTTAACTGAAAAGAATCTCATTTGACTCATTTTTTTCAAAGTCAACTGCATTTCCAAAATTTACTCAAATGTTCTCAAACACCAAAAAGAGATACAAAAATAATGACAATCAATGGCCAGTCTGCCGACAAATGCCTGTAATTCTGGAGCCTGGGAGGCAGAAGCAAGAAAATCAGGAGTTCAAGGTCAGGCTCTTGAAGGTTCTCAAGGCTAGCCTAGACTAGTAGAGAAAACTGTCTCCAAAACAGTATCAAAACAAAAACATAACTTCTTTAAAAAGAGACTGGGTAGTGCATTATAAATTTGATCATTTGGGAAGGTCATAATCCTTTGGCAATCTGAAACATCTTACATACTGGAAAGTTCCTAGGAAAATGGACAAACTGCCCACATTTTCCCTTATCGCCAGAGGGTCTCGGGACTATCTCTCGCCAAAACAAACCAGAGAAAAGCCTGGGAGTCAATCAGTCCTCATTAAATTCCTCTTCTGCTTCTTAAGAAGCCTGAAATTAAAGGATAGTGTGAGGGGAAAACATATTCAAAAGGTGAAGATTATAAAAACAAAACCACTAACTGAAATTGCAAGGCGATACTCTTCTGCTCAAGGGCTTAGCCAGCCGTTAAGCTTCTTCTCCTGGGTGATAATCGCACTCTGTGTACCCCAGTCTTACCTGAGAGTTCAAAATTATACTTGATATATGGGTTCTATGCTAGGAGATTCCAATTTGAATGGCAGTCCAGGCATCAGGATCTTAAAGAACTTTGGGGTTAATTAACAAGCAACCAAGTGGAGAGCCATGATTCCAAACAGTCCTGGCGTTTAAAAGTACCCCTGACCTCGGACTGGGTTTGGTGTTTTGTTTTGCTTTTTCCCAAAAAATGGAGTGAGAGAAACGGTTGCGGGGCAGTAGTGCTAAGATCTGAAACTTGCAAATTGCTGCTCTTCTGTGACCTGCCAGTGAAGACACAGGGTTCTTTTCTAGCACCTCTCTGGGTTGTAAGACAACTCTTGTTTGCTGTTAACAGTGGTGATTATTCTACGCAATTTCTGAAAACTCAATTTATTTCCATGTTTAATAATGACTTAACAGCTATTTATTTGTTTCATTTTTACAAAACACATGACTGCCCATAGTTTACACATAGATGACCTTCCAAACATAAACCGACAATTGGGAATTTTAAGAATCATTGGAAAAGGGCCTCAACTCATCTCCACAAAAGTACTTCAACTTAGGCTCCATCAATTAAAAGTCCAAAACGCGTTCCACAGCAAACCAACTTTTCCTAGGGCCCCCCTCTTATCTGATCCCAGTAAAAAAGTCCAACAGAGGATCAGCTAGCTCGCTGTCTTGAAACAAAATCTACAAGGACTAAATATTCGAAGAAAATAAAATCTGGAAGGGGAAAAGCCAACCAGAAACGTAGAGTGCAGGTCTTCCCCGGCCCCTGTAGCGGGCTGGCTTACTGAACCAAACCAGTGCGACGCTGGCAGGGAAAACAAGCCCGCACCAGGGTCTGAGAGCCGCTGCCCGTGGAGCCAGGAAGCAAGTCTCAGGTCCAGGGGGAGGACAGTGTTTGCAAAGCGACCCAAAGAGCCCGAAGGAGCCAGGAGGGAAGGACTGCGGTGGCGATCAACCGCAGAAGCGGCCTGCGGAGGCGACCCGGGAGCCCTGGCGGGCGGGCGAGGAGCCGACCCGGGTCCCCAAACCCTGCAAAGACAGCGGCGGCAGCTCCGGGCGGCCGAGAGCGCCCATCACCCCCCGTGCAGGCCAGACCCGCGAGCAGGAAGCAGGGCAGGCAACGCGCGCCCCGAGGGCACGACCCAAGGCCCCGGCGGGAAGGTGCGGGAGCCGCGCGGCTGACGGGGCGCAGGCGGCCGCTCGTACGGCGCCAACTCAGGGGGGTTGCGGGAGGCTCGCAGGCCAGGCCGCCCGGAGCCCGCCCGCTCCTCCGCGCCGCTCTCCGCCCCGCGCTCCGTTACCTTGTCGCAGTAGCGCCCCACCAGCTGCTTCATCCGCCAGTGCGGGGCGGTGAAGACGTCCACTTCGTCGGGAAAGGGCGCCATCGCCGCAGCCTTCGCGTCCGCCTCAGCAGCCGCGGCAGCCGCCTCTCCATAGACACCCTCGCCGCGGGGCAGAG
>NW_004949103.1:9152715-9161208 GCF_000317375.1 Microtus ochrogaster
CCGGGCGGCTCCGCGGGCCGTGACGCGGGGGCGCGCGGGCCGCCGCCATGCGGTGCTGCAGCCCACGTGATCGGCGCTTTGGGGCGTACAGCTCCCACCTTTTGCTCTGCACGCTCCTTCCAAGTTCTCTCCTTGGGCCACGGAGAGACCGAAGCGTCTCAGCTCCTGAAAACGCACCGTCTGAGGGCGGGGTCTGCAAGGGCGCCTCCGTGCGTGCTCTCCGGCCAGGGTGACTGGGAGCGTCCCAGGCACTCAGCGGCCATCGCTGCCCCGGGGTTTGCTAGGCAGGGACTGCTGGCCTTGGGCCTTGTTAGCCCGGCCAGGGCTCTGTGCCTGAGTGCTGGGGACATGGCAGCCCCGGCGTGGAGCGTGGTGTGACGGTGGGAGGCTGGCCATTGGGGGAACTGGAGATGCCAGAGCGGGGACAGATACCTCGGCCCCCTGGGATCAACAACCCAGAGCGGCCCAATGAGCCTGGTGGGGGAAGGGCTACCCTATATGGCAGTCTAATAGGGAAAGAGCCTTAGCACAAATCCCGCCATTTTAAGCTGAAGAAGCTCAGACCGGAAGAAAGGGCCTTAGGTCTCGCCCCTACCCTTCACCCGTCCTCATCCAAGCCCTCCAGTAGACTTTTTCCACTTAATGGCAGCAGCTCTTATTTGTGGCGTTAGGACTCATGAAGAAATGGGAGAAATAAGTGCAAGACTGAGAACCCTGCTTAATAGTCATAAATTTCCGGACAGTAAGCAGATGATATGCCGTATTCACATTTGTGTCTCCTACTCCAAATTCAAGGCAACTGATAAAAGGAATCAAACGTTCAAAAATGGAGTAAGGAGGTGAGAACCCTGGAGAACACCAGTGTAGTTCTAATCCTACCATTTGATATTACCATGCAAGGTGAGCAGGAAAACTAGACTCTGGAGATGATAGTTAGGTTCAGTTTCCTAGTTGCACTACCCTAGGAAAACTACAGGACTTCTGTGTTCCGACCTCAGTATATGCTCTTCCGTAAAAGGAGGGTGGGGGGAAATACCCACTCCATAAGATTTTAAGGAGAACTAAATTCATATATTTGAAGTGCTAAGAGTACCTGGCTCGTCACAAATAATGTCTGTAAACTGTGTTAGAGACACTGTTAGGTAGGAAATTAAGACATTGCCCAAGGTTTCACAAGTCAGTAAGTAAAGATTCTGACCATGTGAATCTAGGTCTGACAGTGAGTTTGCTCCTGTGTGCTGTGGTACTTGAGGGAAAAAAGAAGTGGCTGAAGAAACAGGAAAAAAATTGACTTACTAGTAGAACTGAAAAGTTGTTGACAGATTTCTTCTTCTTTCCCTCCCTAAGGTACCTTCTCAGCCTGTTTTCCCTTCTTTACTGTTTCGGTAGAACTTTGCCTCTATAATAATTCTCAAGAGACATTTACTTACTTTTTATTTATTCCATCCGGGTCTTTCACGCTGGCTCTCTTGGGATACAGAGCAGACTGCAAGGATACCAGGTATCTAGAGCTAGATGAGATTATACTCAGCAGTTGGAACAAGGTCTGTCAGAAAAAGAAGGAGCGAGGGAATCACCGAGCATTCTTGTGATTCTATGTTAACTATGAACACACCATATTGTGTATCTCATTCACATGTTTGCGTCCCTGTTGTGGGCTAGCACAACCCTAGAACAAACCACATTTAATAGGTATATAATGACAAAAATAGCCACCCATCAACTAAGGAACACTCTAACCCAGATTAGAAGGTTTGTAGTCCACTAAGAAAAATAACAGCTACTCTGGACTTTAACTGTTTCAAGGAATTTATTTCAGAGACTAAGATGAACGAAGTAAGTGATTAGAAAATGAGGCCTATGGGTCATTTTCCCTTTCAAGGAAGCTGTTAACATTATCTTCATGTGCTAAGGAATGATTAGTGAATCATATGGCTAGAGATATGACTAATTCCTGTTGAACCTTGGCCTAAGAGAGAAGACTGATTACTGCCATGCTGTCACTGTAAGTTCCTACACGCACAACAGACGGGAATTGTTGCTGAAGTCCAGGCTGGCAGTGTAGTCTCTCTGCCATCTCTTAAGGTATGATAACAAATCCCTTTTTTTTTTTTTTTTTGAGACAGGGTTTCTCTGTAGCTTTGGAGCCTGTCCTGGAACTAGCTCTGGTAGACCAGGCTGGCCTCGAACTCACAGAGATCTGCCTGCCTCTGCCTCCTGAGTACTGGGATTAAAGGCATGCGCCACCATAGCACCGCAAAGGCTGGATGACGCATGTCAACAAAGCCATGAAAAGCCACGTGAAGGAATGCCTCATTCCATTGGTGCTTTCTCTTATCCTCACTCTCATTCTTATAGGAAACAAACAAACATGCAGTGGGCAGGGTGTCAAATGGTCTGGAAAACTGAAAATATACTGACACAAGGCCTGTTCTGAACATTTCTAGCTGTATTTTTGAAGGCTTGAAGAATTACTAGTCAGAATCAGTCAATTCTAAAAGCATATAACTTAAGTTTACTTGAATATATGACATCATCCTTTCCCCAACAGAAAATAAGCATTGAAAACCAGGGTTGCCATTATGAAACAGAATCATAATCCCACTACAGAACCAGAGCTGATCACCACAAGCAAAAATAGCTAATCAGGGCTAGAGAGAGGGCTCAGTGGTTGAGAGGACTAGTTGTCTTTCCAGATGACCTGGGTTCAGTACCCTGCACCACAAGGTGACTCATCTAACCTTCATGGGCACCAGGCTTGCGAGTGATAAACAGACATGCATACAGATAAACACCCATATACAAGAAAATAACTTTAGTAACCAATTGGCACCTGTAAGTTGATGGAATGGTGCACTTAGGAAGAATGATGGTGCTGCCGAAGGAAAAGATCCCTAGGGAGGTAAGCAAAACCAAATGTTCTTGGGGCTTTGTTTTCTCATTTTCCTTTGTATGCGAACAGACCTCAAACACACACACACACACACACACACACACACACACACACACAGAGAGAGAGAGAGAAGATCCCCTAAGTATGTACATTATTTACTTTAATGAAGTAGCATTATTTCTCCTCTAGTTCTGACTATATAAATAAAGACATGTTTCTGTATGTATCTGTTTACTAGGACTGTCATAATGCCACATCATGGGTGACTTGCACAATAGAAATTTATTTTCCCACAGTTCTGGAGACCCAGAAGTCCAGGATCAAGGTGACAGCAGGTTTGGTTCCTTCTGGAGCCTCTCTTTGGCTTTCTGTGGCTGCCTTCTCTAACTGTTCATACACAGTCTTTTCTCTGTAAGTGTGCATGAGGCCTGGCCAGAGGAAGTGACTCTATGAGCATGGGCCTTACTTCCTGTATTGACTCTTCCTCCTGCTGGTCTGCAGAGCAGCTTTGAGTACTCCAGCCTCTGTGCCATTCCCAGCCTGATGGGCTCTGCTCTCAAACAGTAAGCCAAACCCTTCCTCATTTAAGTTGTTTCTTGTAGCTGGTCTTTCTTGTCGGACTTTCTTTTGGGCTGCCAGTCCCTGAATTAATGACATGGAGCCTTATAATTAATTATGAAAGCTTGGCCTTAGCTTAGACTTGTTTCTAGCTAACTTTTATAACTGAAATTAACCCATTTATATTAATCTATGTTCTGCCATGCGTCTTTTTACATCTCCTCCATTCTGTATATCTGACTATCTCATGTCTCGCTAGTGTCTCCTGCATGTCTAGATTCTAACCCTGAGTTCTTCTTTCTCTCCAGAAGTCCCACTTATTCTCTCCTGCCTAGCTATTGGCCATTCAGCTCTTTATTTAACCAATCAGAATGTGCCTTAGGCAGAGACATGTCTTTACAGTGTACAAAAGGTTTATCCCACAACAGTTTCTCGTTAGGTATTTGGTCACATCAGCAATAAAAGTAACAAATACAGTATGCAATACCAGAGCTATGCTTTCTCACAGACATCAGAGACTGGTCCAACTGTCTTGCCTTCCTGATACTTAAGTCTCCCAGCTTGTCACTAGGAAACCACTCTGATTTTTTAAGAGTAAGCAGAGGACATACTACCATAGCAGGCATATGCCAACGAAGCAAAAAACAAACACATGCAGTAAAAATATTTCCACAAAACTAAGGCACTCCCACCAAGCTATTCTCATAATCTGCCCAGAGGCCAACAATGACTAACACAAACCCAGAGCCTATCACAAAATGCCAACACAACAAATGAGAGCAGATCCTCCAATCGCTGTTATTTCTCCCCTATTACCTTAACCCTTTTTGTAATAAACTGAGTTTTGCTCACCAACTCCCAGAGTCTTTGTCATGTTGACTCACCCCCTGCCCACAGGACAGTTGGGTGCAATTGGGGACAACAGCCTACTACTTGAAGTAGGTATCAGCTCTCTTTAAAATCCATATAACAGAAGTTTGGGAGCATGTTTCACCTTGAACATTTTCCTAATGGAGTCTCTTTTATATGCAACATTAGTATCCGTTTTCAGAACTTCAGGTTTGCATTGGCTATGATTTACCTAAGTATCATCCAAAAACCACGTGTTACAGGAATGGCCCTGGATTCATAGTGCTTTGGAGAAGTTGAAGAGACTTTTAGAGGTATAACCTAGTAGGGTTTGTCCAGTCATTGGGGAGTGTAATCTTAAGGGGGAAACAGGAACTCTAGCTTCTTCTTTCAAGTTCCTGACTGTTGTCTGAGGTTTTTGTCTTGCCTAGTTCCCACAATCGTTAAGTCCCAAAGAAATCACACAGAAGTCTACATTAGTTATAAACTGATTGGCCCATTAGCTCAGGCTTCTTATTAGCTCTTATAACTTATTTTAGCCCATTATTCTTGTCTATGCTAGCCATGTGGCTTGGTACCTTATTCAGCGAGGCAGTCACATCTTACTTCTTCTGTGGCTGGGTCATGACTACAGACTAGGACTTCCTTCTTTCCAGAATACTCCTGTTCTCATTGACCCACTTCTACTTTCTGTCTGGTTATCCCGCCTATATTTCCTGCCTGGCTACTGGCCAATCAGCATTTATTTAAAATATAATTGAGAGAATACAGACCATTGTCCCACACCACTTCCCCCCTTTTTTTAAGATAAAAATCAAGAACTCTGAATCTAATATTCTTTGTTTAGCTTTTTTCCTGACCATTAGCCATAACAACTTGAACCAACATTTTAAACAAAGGAAAATATCCATAGTTTATTTTTTGGGCCGGGCGGTGGTGGCGCACGCCTTTAATCCCAGCACTCGGGAGGCAGAGGCAGGTGGATCTCTGTGAGTTCGAGACCAGCCTGGTCTATAAGAGCTAGTTCCAGGACAGGCTCCAAAACCACAGAGAAACCCTGTCTCGAAAAAAAAAAAAAAAAAAAAAAAAAAACCATAGTTTATTTTTTTTGGAATGTGGGCATAGTTTTTTAGGCTACCTCCTGCTAGTTGGGGGCACTGATAATCTTATCCGGACCTAAAGAAAATTTAAAATTATGACCAAGTTCTGACTGGAGTATCCTGTGAGGCTTGATCATCTCAGGCAGCATCTTGAATCTGTTTTGGATGTAGAACTCAGACATCTGGGCCATCTGTTCCTACTGGAGATTTCTCAGGTAGTCTTCCTTGATCAAATATGATTTATCTTAACTCAGAATAAATCCATACCCTCTCATTTTAGAAACAGAAACAAAACCTCTTCTTCAAAGTAACATATCTTTTGACTTCAACTTTGAAGTCAAGGTATTTTTAAAATACCTGTCTTGGATTAATTCAGCAGCATTTATAAGCAAATATTGTTTAGCAGCTGTAGCTCCTTCCTCAGCATTTTAACAATTCAAAGGGAACATAATAACATATAGTATTCAGACTCTTTGTGTATTTTTTATCTTTATGTGGCTTGATTTTAACCTCTATTTCTTTTATTTGTAATTTTTAAATTTTGAGACAGGGTTGAGACTTTGGAGACATAAGTTGAGTAGTTTTACCATTCATTGCCATCATGGTTATAGCAGTAGAGAGCTGACAGATGGAGCATGTCTGTAGCACATGGTTCCCTTCTTGTATGAAGGATAGCTCATCAAATTGGAATATGGGTACTATGTCATGTGCCCTTTTCTGAAGGTGTGAAATTCTGTTCCCTAGAGGTAGCTCACTGATACTCAGAAAAAAAAAGTTTGACATATTTGAAGGTATAAAATAAAAAAAACTAAAGAAGAGAGGAAATAGAAAAAAATCAAAGGTCAGACTTGATAGAAATAAAAAGAGGAGGAAGAGTCAGTGAGATGGCTCAGCGGGTAAAGGTGCTTGCCATCAAACTCGATGACCTGTATTTGACTGCTGTCCTCTGATCTCCTCCACAAGTATTCTATGACATGTGCATCCACATACACATGCACAAATAAACAAAAAATTTAAAAAGTTTTAAAGATAAGGAATATCAGAACAGGGAACAGAAAAACAGGAAAGAAAAAATATACAGAACTAAAAACAGAAATTGCAGTACAGCAATGCATGCCTTAGACATTTATGGGGTTTTCCATGTGATCATATGTCATTTCATGTCATCGGTTATATTTTTCCCACTAAACAGAAAGGGAAGATGATGTTCAAAGACAGACATTGACTTGTCCAATATCATAGAGTTAGTGAGTTGACAGTATTAGGGTCTAAATTTATACCTTATGCATTTAACCTTATGCTCAGATAATTTCAGTCTTTAGTTTTTATCAACATATTGCAAACTTAATAATATGTGCTCTTAACCTCTGAGCTGGAACCAAGGTTGACTGTTGTTAGCATTTAAGAAAATAACTCCTATTAGTAACCGAGTAAGCAGAACAAGGCCTTACTCTGGTTTCCAAAAAGGATCAAACTATGCAACAAATTACTCAAGCGTCCAAATGTGAATGATTCCTATTCCTTAGGATACCTTTCCTGGCTCCAGTTCTTCCCTTTATTGGGAAAGAGTCTGGCTGTGCAGCCCATGCTGGACTGGAACTGTAGCAATCCTTTTCAGTTTTCTAAGCACTGGGATTACAAGCATGCACAACCATGCCTACCTTTTAGACCTCTTTTTGTTGAGAAAGTTTAGGAGATAAAACCATGGTTTGTTTTGTTTCAACTATAGAGATATGATGTGTAGAGCAGCCCATGTTTCTTTGCAAACACTCCAGACAAGAACCTTCCACTTCCTAAATATAGCTGTGTTGTCTCACTTAGGCTTTTTGTTGGTTGGTGGTGGTTCCGCTGCTTGTTTTTGTTGTTGTTTGTCTGCTTGCTTTAACTGCTAGAATCTGAGTAGTCCATCCACCGATCCCTGTCTTCCCCTCCCCACCTTGTTCCTGCCAAACAAGGACAGAGTAACACCTTGACCTGTCCACCTCTCCTGTTATTTTAATATAATATCTTATTAACTCTTCTATTCATACATTCATACAGTGTACTTTAAAGATGTTCACACCTCTTTTTTTTCTTTTGTAAATACATTTTTTCTCTTTTTTCTTTGTTTGGTTTTACAACCCATTCAAAGTTCCCCCTCCCTCCCTTCTTCCCAACCCCAACTCCCACCATCCCATCTACTCCTCTTCTACTGTTTGTCTTCAGATACAGCTGGGCCTCCCATGAACTTTAGCCAGCCATGCTATATCAAGTTGCGGTAAGACAAGGCACCTCTTCTCCTATTAAGGCTGAATGAAGAAGTCTGGTAGAAGGTAATGGGTCCCCAAATCAGGCAATACAGTCATAGACAGCCTGTGCTCTATTAGGAGTCTCACAATGAAGATCAAGTTACACAATTCTATCATATGTGTAGAGTGCCTAGGTCGGTCTCGTGTAAGGCTCCCTGGTTGCTGTTTTAGTCCCTGTGAACTCCTGTGAGCCCAGTTTAGTTGGTTCTGTGGGTTTTCTTGTGGAGCTCATGACACCACTGGGTCCTACAATCCTTCCTCCCCCTCTTCCACAGGATTCATGGAGCTCCACCTAATCTTTGGCTGTGGGCCTCTGCATCTGTTTCCATCGTTGCTGTGTGAAGCCTCTCTGATGATAGCTAGGCATCAATCTATGAATATAGCAGAATATCATTAGGAATCATTTCATTGACTTATTTTTTTCCATTTGTGATTTGCTCTATCCTAGTTCACTGGGGTATCTTGGTCCTAGGTTCTGGGTCTCAGGAGTTGAGCTTCCTCCCAGGATATGGGCCTGTCATTAGTTCGTCACTCACACAATTTCTTTGACCTCTTTACCCCAGCACATCTTGTAGGCAGGACAACTTGTAGGTCCAAGAGTTTGTGGTTGGGTTGGTGTATCAATCCCTCCACTGGAAGTCTCATCTGGTTACAGGAGATGGTTGGTTCAGGCTCTGTATTCCTCATTGCTTAGAGTCTTAGCTAGGGTTACCCTCAAAGATTCCTGGGAGCCGGGCGGTGGTGGCGCACGCCTTTAATCCCAGCACTCGGGAGGCAGAGGCAGGCGGATCTCTGTGAGTTCGAG
>NW_004949103.1:9161633-9166061 GCF_000317375.1 Microtus ochrogaster
TCTTTTACCTTGTAGTAAGAAGCATCACAAGCAGCTAGACTGAAAGAGTGATGGATAAACTTCCTGTAAATTGTTGGATTTAGTCACTGTAATGATGAAATCTGGCAGGTAATTGCCTAACCTCATCCAAAGAGGGGGGAGATGTTTATGGAAATACCCATCTGTTTCCTTCCTCATTAGGTCTGACTGAGGTGGGGACAGACAGACGAATGGACAGACGGACACACACACACACACACTTCAAACCAGAAAATATAATTATATACAGTATCTGTCTGAAAATTTACAAGGCTAAGAACCACGTGGGCAAAAAGACAAGGATTCCTAATGCTGACTAATCACTGTTCTGAAGCAGTCATGAATGCATGAAACACTGCCGTGAGTCTCATCTTACCTCAGCCACTGCATGCACAGTCCCATTGTAAGGACTCATTTTTCTCAACTGCAGCCTTGGTTTGGGGAACTGCTGAGTGATAAAGGGGCACCAAAAAATTAATACTAACTGCTCTATAGCATGTGGAGAAGTAACTGTGTCAGGTAAATACTAGCCTGTTCTGGGAAGTCAACCATCATCAATAAGCAGATAAATCAGTCAATGCTTATGTTACTTCTTGGTGTGACCAACGTAACTGACTAGTTCATTCACTATCCTAAAATGTCCCTATGAAGGGGACTTTTTTTTTTAATTAACATAGTCCTTTCCCTTGTATGCAAGATTGTAATAAAACTGATATGTTTGTGATTGATATTTTTCTTTTAGGGATTGGGTATAAAATTCAGTGACTTACTCTTGAATTATTTTAAATTATTTAGCCCTTGAATTATTCTAAAAGTATTTTTGTTATTGTTTTATTTATTATACTACTTCAGTTATGCTGGGGGCACACCACTCAAATACAGTGAAACCGGAACAGGAGCCACAGTTGTTAAATCTCCATACTGTACAAGAATAGGTTTCTATTTCTAGCTAATAAGTAACCTAATGTACCCTGCAAAACGTGTTTTCAACCAGCACCGAACTCATGACCCGATGATGTATGATTGTCCTTTGCCTTACAAAATATCTTTTTAAGATACCTTGATCTATACCTGTGACTGCCTGCCCCATAATGTTTGACTCCTCTTCCATATGATGCATATTTTTGCTTTTATTCTATTCCTTTCATTGTGTTTTTTTCTTCTGACAACCAATTATTTCACCCCTGTAAGCACACAGCTGTATTCTATTAACCTTTGCTTTCCCCCAAAAGGGACCTAAAAAATCCAGTAAGGGGCTGATCTCTCAAATTCACACTTAGGGTAAGACAGCCAGCTGACCAGTCAAGAAAACACACATGAGTGGATCTTGGAGCCCACAAGAGAGGGATGGGACTACTTAAATGCAGGAGGAGCACAGGACATGGAAGAGGCTAGCAAAGCCATGGTTCAGCCAAGAAGAGGAAATCAACATTCAGGCAAGTAATCTTGGTGTGTGTGTGTGTGTGTGTGTGTTTTAATTTCTGCCCAGCTCTCCTTCCCCACTATAGCTATTCTTTATAAAAAGTCTTATACACATCTTACTTTCCATGTGGGTGCTTTGTCTGCATGCATGTATGTGTACTGCATGCATGTTTAGTGTCCATGGAGGCCAGAAAAGGGCATCTGGATGGCTGTGAAACCACATCTGGATGATGAGCATCAAACCTGAGGCCTCTGGAAGAGCAACAAGTGC
The DNA here is from genome assembly GCF_000317375.1 of Microtus ochrogaster. Classification (NCBI taxonomy): domain Eukaryota; kingdom Metazoa; phylum Chordata; class Mammalia; order Rodentia; family Cricetidae; genus Microtus; species Microtus ochrogaster. The sequence goes on from NW_004949103.1 coordinate 9,163,345, forward strand.
ACTTAACTGTGAAGCAGCTCTACTACTACAGCTATTCCTATTTACCAGTGTTTCCATTATCTCCAGATATTTCTTATCTATATGGTGAAAGAGGGCACTGAAGCAAGACAGCACTGTCCCCTACTGCTTGTACCTCTTGCTGTGCCACACACTTGTTCTGGTGAGCACCACCACCTCTTTCTCTGTCTCTGTCTCCAGCTCTCTCTCTTTCATTTTCCTTATTTTTCTTCCTTTCTGTTTCTTTCTTCATTTTCTTCCTTCCTCTTTCCCATACTCATTCCTCTTATTGTTACATCTCCCAAAGCCCAGAGGCTGACTCTCTCCTTATCGTCTACTATTAACCAAATTGCCATATGTCAATCCTATTCTTCCTTTGCCTCAAATGTTTCCACCCCCACGTATGTCCTCCTCTACTTCCCATATCACCTATACTCTTCACTGGTCTCACAGTAATTGCTTGCCTCTTCTCTTCTTTTCCTTTGCATTTATATTAACATATTACTGCACATAGTATCATTAGGGTCTCTTTACTTCATAAACAAATCAGCACCTACGAGAGTTTGTTCTGATGTAACCTGCTACTCTCCTATCAGAGTGGATTAACTACTGCATTGTGACGGTTGCTGCAGACAGTACTCAACCCCTAAGGGCAGAGTGAAGATGGATCCAGCTGCTTGGAACTCCAGTCTAAGAGGCTGAAATACCATCACAACTATACTGCAACCCAGTCTCTTGAGCACTACAGATCAACCCACAAAAAGAAGAGGCAGCCTGAAAAAAAAACTTCACTAATCTAACCTCAGATAGGCAGATCCTGGCATAAAGACACAAGTAACATGAAAAAAAACCCACAATGTCTCCTCCAAAATTTATAAAACCTATACTAATGACCCTGATAAAAAATTACTTATACGGAATTCCAGAGGCACATGTTGCTATTCTAGTATATAACAAAATAGACCTTAAGCCAATTTTTTATTATTTTTTTTCATACAGTACTTTTTCATCATGTTTTCCCTTCCTTTACCCATAGTGTGATATTTGTATTTTATTTCTCTTCAAAGTGAAAGGTTCATTGTGCACTGATGATAGGCATAGATATTGAAAAATTGGTCATATACTAGCAGAATCTTAAAACACTGAAAGGGGGTTCTGCCAACAAATGCGGGAACCTAAGTTTAGAAGGGCAGTAGGGTTTAGCCAATGCTCTCTCATATCACAATTATTACATTTACTTCTCACTAAAAATAAATCTGACCACTTAGACTTGCTGAGCTATGTGGTCATCCGTGGAAAGCAGCCACAGCAGACAATAATGTCCACATAGCAGGAGGCAAAGTACACGCTGTTCAAAGTTCTCATCCACGTGCTTGCCCTCAGCTTAAGGAATAATAGCAGATAAGAAACGAGATGTGATAACCTCTATGGTACTGAAAATGCCGCTGTAGTAAACTCCAACCAGAAAGCTTAAAGGCCAAGAGTATGGACCTAGCATCTTTCAGACTGCACCTCAAAGTATGGTCCTCAGAGAATCCGCATCAGCACCTTAAGAGCCTTTAAGGATGTGGCATCTGAGTCTTACACAGATGAGGTAATGCATTTGGAGCAAATCCCAGGATTCTATAATGTTCCTTTGTAACTAAAGTTTGAGAAACACCATTCCAGCTACTGATGATGCTTCCATAATTAAAACTTTTCAAGCCTGATAAGTTAACTGTACGGCATACGGTATCAGGATACCTTGTGTAGTAAGTATAGTGACTGGTCTGGAAAAGCTCCTCTCACCTGACTCAAGAATACAAACGTCTCCAGATATTTACAATCTTGCGTAAAATGACACATCATATTTAAACTTATACTTCCACACATCCTCCTGTGACCCTTTGAGTCATCTGGTTAATATTACTTTTCTGTTGCTGTGACCAAACACTAAGGCTTATGGAAGAAACCTGTAGAGAGATGAGACCATCATGGCAGGAGGCATGACAGCAAGTGGCAGGCATGGCAACAGGAACAGGAAGTGGAGAGATGACTTCAACCACAAATGTAAAGCAGGAAGAGTGAGGCAGAAGTGGGTCAAGGCTGTGTAACGCTCAAAGCCCACCCTGAGCAATGTACTTCCTCCAGCAGGCTGTACTTTCCCAAAACCACACCTCCAACTAGGGACCAAGTGTCCAAATACCTGAAACTGCAGGAGACAGTCTCTTTCACACCACCATACTTGTTTGGGAAATGAGGCGAAAAATGTCTGCACTGCTCAGTGCTGAAAGGATCTCACCCTCACAATCCTGAGAGAAACACATTATGGGAGAAAAGATTCATTTTGGAGGCTTCAGTCCATTGTGGGAGGGAGGGTGTCGCTCACATCATAAAAGCTAGGAAGCAGATAATACCTGGGTTGGTGAGCTTCCTTTTTTCCTTCTTCAATCTAAGAAAGTCAGCCTAGAGGTAATAGTGCTACCCCCATTCGGGGTAAGATTTACCTCTTTGGTCAATTATCTTGAGAAAAACCCTTACGAACACATATCTAGATGGGAGCTTTACTAATATCCTACTGGGTGCTTTAATCTAAGTTGACATTAAAGATTAGCACTTGTTATGGTTTTGGTCCCTTTAAGAGACAAGCCACACCCATTCCCCTCCCCATCTGCTGAGGCAGGCTGATCTTCACCTTCCGGCCTGAGCTCGTTCTCTTTTCCATCTTCCTCTTGGAGAGG
>NW_004949103.1:9166412-9168153 GCF_000317375.1 Microtus ochrogaster
CTATTCATGATACACTCTAGAGAAGAATCTGGCTACATTCTGTTCCCTAAAGATTTGAGAGAGGCCAAATTCAAAAGTAGTAGAATATTGTTGGTGTAGGAAATTTCAAGATAGAATGACATTCAGATAGTGTCATGGCTATTGGTGTTGCTTTTAGACAGTATTTCTGTGAAAGAACAAAAGGCTCAAGGAACAGCTTTTAAACTGTGCAGTTTTGTTGAGGAAAGGAACACCCGTACTTTAACATCTGCAGACAAAACATCTATAATGTAAGAGAGATTAGAGCCACTGAAAGGTAGCCTATGCACATAATGTGTGTGTGTGTGTGTGTGTGTGTGTGTGTGTGTGTGTGTGTGTGTGTGTGTGTATGTTTAGCTGGTTTATTTTGGAGGCAATATATAACCCAGGCTGACTTCAAAACTACTCTGTAGTGGAGGATGGCCTGAAAGTTCTGATCCTCCTTCCTCTATCTCTGCAATGCTGGGATAAGGCATGCACCTTAAGGAGAGAGAGAGACTCACTGACTTATATTGTTGTTCATTTATTTGCCTTAAATGAAATAAGGATAGCAAATAAGCCTGATTACAGGGCAGTTTTTGAAGGACTTTGGAACATGAAATCATTTCTATTCACAGAGTAAGTATAGAAATGTTGATAATATTATCACCTGGAATTTACAGATGAAGAGAATAATGAAGGTCACATAACTTGCCAAAGACTGGAGCTTTACAGAGCTCCCCACCTTACCAGCAGGCATCTGTGACCTCATGGACACTTTCCACATATTCAGCCCTAGACGCATCGCTGCTATGGCTATGGCCATGGCCTACATGAAAAGTAACTCAATGTATCTTTCCCACTCTTCTGAGGCCTACATTCTTATGCAGTCATTGTGGGCTTAGGTAGCAAGGTAGAAAAGAATGTCTTTCTCCTTTGTGAATATATTGTTAAGAGTCTCAGTGCAGGGTTGCTTTAGCCCACATGTTCAGTGAAGTGGTTTGTAGTTGCAGTCACTAAGAACCCTGTAGTTCTTTGGGTATTGAAATACTTTAAGTGTTCAGAAATTTCAGGGTGCATTGAGATATAATCGTATCATTTATGGTTTAAATCTAAACTATTCTCCACAGGCTTATGTGTTGTTCCCTGATTGGTCCTGCTGTCTGGGAGAACTGTAGAGCCACTAAGAAGATACAGCTTAGGTGGCAGAATTGGGGCACGGGGAACAGACTTCTGAAAGTTAGGCCTTTCCTTGGTTCTAGTCATTCTCTGTCTCCTGGCCCACTCTCATGTGAAGAGTTCTACCACACACTCCCATCCATAGACAAAATGATTCCTGCCAATCATGCCTTCCCCACCCTAATGGGATGAAGTCCATATGAAAATATAAACAAAAATAAATTCTTTTACCTTAAGTTGTCTCTATTAGGTATTCTGATCAAAGCAATGCAGATTTAACCCAATCAGGAAAAAAATGTTATCAGAATGGTGAGCTCATTTCTGTTACAAAACCTCACCTTGTGTTCTTAAGACTTTGGAATTAATCTGCAGGGTGGGGGGAACGTGGAGGAACTTGAATGTTTAGGCCAGAGAAGTACTAAAATGCTGTGAGCTTTGCTTACAGAGCCATTCTGGTAGGAATTCAGCCCAGGACACCAACAGAAATGTGGGCAGTAAAGGCTGCTCATTAGGTTCAGATGGTATGGCAGTTTGAATGCAATTGGCCCCCATAATCTCATAGGGA